>NC_092877.1:180853889-181158472 GCF_028372415.1 Notamacropus eugenii | reverse complement strand
GCTCTCTTTTGCCACTTTCGCTCTCCCATCTCCCCTCCCCCCAACTCTGCTACCACAAACAATTGATTTTACTTTAATGATACCTCTTGGATGTGTCTCCTCATTCTGATATGGCCTCCACTCTTACCTAGGCCTTCATCAGTTTATGGCTGGATTATTGTAACAACTTTCTGGTTGTTATTTTTACTGTAGTCCATCTTTCATTCAGATGTCAAAGTGATCTTTATAAAGTGGAAGTCTAACCAAAGTCATCCTCCTACCCATGAATTCCAACAGTTCCCTATCATCTCCAATAAAATATAAAATACTCTAATTAGCATTCCAAGAAAGTAAAGGAACAAGCCCTTATTGAATGCCTACTGTTTTCTAGGCACTGTTCTAAGTATTTTTCAATTATTCTCTTTTTATCCTCACAGCAGCCAGAGTGGGTAGGTACTATTATTATCCTATTTTGTAGTTGAGGAAATTGAGGCAAAAAGTAGTTAAATGGACTTTTCCGAAGTTGTTTTCTCGGCTAGTGAATGTCTGAGGGCAGATCTGAACTTAGGTCTTCCTGACTCTAGGCCCAGCATTTTATCTACTAGCCACCTAACTTCTAAGCCCTTCACTACTTTCCTCTTCATCACCTTCACCCAATCCCTTTCTTTTCTTCTTCAACTTTACATCCCCCCACTTACTCTGTGGTCCAGTGACATTTCCTCTTTGCTGTTCCTGGAACAAGATACTCCATTACCCTGCTCTAGGGATTTTCACTGTTTCCATGCCTGGAACACTCTCCCTTCTCATTTTTGCCTCCTGGCTTCCCTAGACTCCTTCAAGTTCCAACTAAAATCATACTTTCTACAAGAAGCCTTTCCTGATCCCCCTTAATTCTAGGGCATTCCTTTTACAATTATTTAAAATTTATCCTGTATATAACTTGTTTGTACATAGTTATTTGCATGTTGTCTACTTCCATCAGATTTGAGCTCCTTGAGGGTAGAGATTGTCTTTTAACCAAAAAAATGATAAACATTTATTAAGTGCCTACCATGTGCCATATTTTTCTCCATGTTCCCAACACTTAGCACAATGCTTGGCTCATAACAGAAACTTAATAAATGTTTGTTGAGTGACTACAGATAATTTCACCTCCCCTCCACCTCCCCCTTCCACAGTGTATTACTTCTCTCTTCCCTCACTTTTGATCTTTGGATCATTGCTGTTGCTGTTGGTGTTTGGTGTTCTTTAGTCATGTACAACTCTTTATAATGTCATTTGGGGTTTTCTTGGCAAAGATACTGGAGTGATTTTTCATGTCCTTCAGCTCATTTTACAGATGAAGAAACTGAAACAATGGGTTTAGATGACTTGGTTCATACATCTAGGAAGGGTTTGAGGCCAAATTTGAAGTAAGGAAGATGAGTCTTTTCTGACTCCAAGCCTGGCTTCCTATCCACTATATCACCTAGCTGCCCCTAGGAGAGAGTGGTACCTAGAACACCTAGGTAGAAGAGAATATTAAGAAGGAAAAATTGCTGCAGAGATGTTAAGGAGATTGAGGAATAGATAAAAGGTCTTTGGATTTGTTGTAGTTGAACTATATGTTTTAACATATTAACATGTTAAATTTTGAGTTCTTCCCTGTTGATTTTATGGATTCTTTCTTTTTTTCTATTTCACTGATTATTTTGGTATTTTTGAGGGGGGTTAAGGACTTGGAGTTTTCCTGAAATACAGTTATTATATTCTTTTGTTTTTATAATTTTTCTGTAAAGCCAATAATTTCAAGATTACTGTGTCATGATCTATCTTGAAAGCCTGTCACTTGGTAATCAAATAATTTTAAAAATCAATTCTTAGGTTCTGTGCTGAGTATAATTCTGTTTTTTGTTACAATAACTTTGCAGGTTAATTACTTTCATGGGCTTTAACATCTGTTTTCTATTGTTGTTTCTATATAGTTTTTGTTAAATCCTTTTATTCTTTTTTAGCTCATTTGTCACTTTATTCCCTTGTGTGATCTTTCTATTTCCTTTCAATTCAGATTTTATTTGACCTTGTGATTTTTCATAGCATTGCTAATTTTAGCTTAGCTTATTTGAATTTGACACTTATCTACATGGGAATGTCTCTTGGGATATCTTACATGATGTCTTTATCAAAGATTTTTATTCTTTGTGGTACTGTAAGTATTGTTTAGTACTTTTAATTGTATTCACATTCTGTTAATTTCTTATTTTGCTTATTTTTTTTGGTATGGTTTCTGAGATATTTTTCTTCTCTTGGATGTTTTTAATTTTAATTTCTCCTCATTTGGTTACATACTTTATGCCCAATAGGCTTCTTTAGCTTGTTTTAAATATAAATACAGTAGCAGATTCACTGCAGAACTGTAATGTGGCATCTAAGCAAGCTGAACTGTCTGGCTGTCTCACAACCACAGCAAGTGGGAAAAACCCTTGAGGAGTGTGGATATTATTTCTCAAATAGCTGCAAAATAGGAGCATTCTTGGATTTCTCAGTTCTTTCTCTTTTCTGGAACTCTCCTGATGTTCTCTGTGTAATCTTGGCAAAAAAGTTCTTGTTCCTTTTTTTGTTACTGAAATAATTAATAAAGAAGATATGTCATTGGCAATCAATAAATGTCCCATAGCAGGGAGATGCATTTTCTTGGTTATTCAACATTCAGGTGAATTTTAAGTAAATTTTGGAGGTCTTGTACTATTCAGCTGTGTCAAATTAATAGCTTAAATAGCATGCCAGTATGGTTACTGAGTTTTTAAAATCTCAATATAAGAGAAAACATATCTTAAAGGATAAGGTATGTTTTAAAAAGAATTTAACTACTCCCTAGATTTCATTAACATCTTATGGTTTTAATAACAATGGCTAACAAATATTGATTCTATAGTATTTTAGTTTTCCTCAGCCTAATCTAATTATCTTTATGGAGTTTATTTGATCCTGCCAATTCTTTGCGTATTATACATAATGAAATGGTTCTAACTGTAACAAAGATCTTGTTTTATATTGTCTGACCTTGGTTTCTCATATGTCTTTCAGATGTAAAAACAGATTTTTTCTTGGGTACCATTCATTTATATGTGGTTGCTCTGGATATTTTAAGAGTGTATACTTCCAACTTAACTGCCAATTAGCATGTGTGAGAGTTGTGTCTGAACAGACACAGCACTCCAGGTTTCACAAAATAGTGTCTTCCAGCAGCTGCCAAGAGTAAATGCTTTTGGCATAGTTTCACTATTCATTTATGCTAAAATTGGACATCTAGGTTGGTGTTAACTAATGTAGGAAGGCATAGGAACGAGAAGCGCCTGAGTTAGGAAAAGAAGCAGAAATAAGAAGATGGAAATGGAGATAATGATGAATTATTGTCATGGCAGAGACATTTTATGAGTGGTCTTCGTTCTTCCAGGATAGTGTAGTTATTGATATTTCCATTTTTCCTAAATCATATTTGAAGGCTGATAGCAGACTGGTGATCTTCCTTTTCTGTAGATGCAGCCTGAAGATTTGATGAAGCTATGACACACTTAGAAGTTTTCCTTCATGTGGATGCTTTGGTTTAAGGACACCAAAGAACTCACCAATCTAGGCACAAGAGTTATCACTGAGCTATAAATCATTACACAATACCATTATTATGGAAGTACTTGCATAGTTACCACCATAATTCCCCCCAACCTAACAGATTAACAGAGACTCTGGTATGGGCACTCAATCGGAAATCAAAAGCTGGTAGCTTTATTTACTTGAGGCATGGGAGTTGAGAGGGTTGTATCTACTGTATTTTATACTAGTGGTATCAAACTCAAATAGAAATAAATCCCTTCAAATCACATATTGATTGAGAAAGAAATACTAATTCACATTATCTGTGCTGTATTTTATTTTTTAATTATTTTGTTAATCATTTACAAATTATGTTTTAATCTGATCCAGTCTAAATTTGAAGTTTTTAAGAAACTGGTCTTGAGTTTGATACTTACTTGTGTTTTTGATATGTCCTTGATACAAGTAAGTTGCTCTTGTTTTCAGCATATTATGAGATGATATGATAAATTCTGACCTGAGATTCAGAAGATGTGAGCAGTTTTGAACCAAAAACAACATCAATTTCCAGGGTTATATTTTGTGACCCACTTACGTAGGCAAGAGTATTTTATCAACTTCAGTTAAGATTTTTCCTTCCTTAAAACAAAACAAAACAAAAAAGAGATACTTCTTTTACAACTGTAGGATATTATTTCATAGAAGCTTAACACAAGTAAGTTGATACACATTTATGTTTGCTTTCCTCTTGGAACTTCCCAGAATTAATTTCCTCACTTCCAATACTTTAGATCCTCTCAGAATCACTAGTCAAGAGCAATTAATTTTAACCTTTCATTGGAAATGGTAATGAAACCTAGTTTTCCTGATTGATTTGATCTCGTGTTTTCATAATGACATTCATGTACACTCTAACAATGTCATGTCCTTATACGAAGTCAGTGTATTTCTAATTAGATAATAATGCATAGTTTACATATTAACATTTCTATTTTAAAGTAAAAACTTAAAAAAAAAATTCTTATATTGAGAGATTTTTTTTTCAGAAGTACCCCGAATCTCACAGAATACAAAGTGAATGAGGTACAATAAGACAATCTACCTCAATGATATTCTAATGAGGAGGGAGAAGGGAGGAAAAAAAAGAAATCCAAAAATACCTTTACCTTTCTTTTGAAAGTCCCTGATCATTTTCCAAATATTTCATTAAAAATAATTGAAATTTGCAGTTGACATTTTGAACACTAGAATAATCTGTCAAAACTAATATCCTTTCTCACACTTTCAAATATATATCTTATTTAAATCATCATAGTCATACTAACCTTGGGCCCAGACTCGATAGGACTTAAAAAACACATAAAAAATGGCCTACTTACTTTTTTCCTACTCCTTGCAATTTCTCTCTGCTAATTTCTAAGGTGGAGGTTCTACATAACAATGTGAGTCTTCTAATCAAGGAAAGGGCTTAAGGGATATTGAACTCTTACAAATTGTGTTGGAATATAATGCTGTTCTGGGATCTAATCAATAAGGAGAGTAGGGTGATCAATAGTTGTTAAAAAGAGAATAGGCAACAATAGCTGTGGTTTTACACAGGAAAATGAATGGAAGCAAGCTCTTTTCTAAGCTTTGTTTGCCTAGGGGTCTTTTGTTTGTGATTTCATAGACATAGGTCCTCTTGAGTGAGGAAATTCACTCCATCAATGCACATTAGTTCCAGTTTTGAAACTTTATAATGCTAGAGAGCTGCCTAGAGAGTTGGGGTATTGAGAGGTTATGACTTGCCTAGGGTCATACAGCCAGTATCAGAGGCCAGACCTGAAACTATGTTTTCCTGACTTCCCTAAAGAATAATAGAAAATAGGAGTCAAGTTGCTAAGGCTTAGGGAATTCATACATTCCCGTTTCTGTTAAAGCTTAGTAAGGGAATACTTTGAAACACAAATATATAATGCCTGTTAGGTTGGTTTTAAAGTTTACTGTTGCCTTCTAGTTTTAAAATACCTTTTCCATTCTGACTTCAGCATATATTCTCCTCCATTCCTCTGTCAAAAGAATTGTGTTAAGTCAGAATATGCATTCAGTCAAAGCAGAAATAGACTGGGAGAAATAGGGAGCTACTATGTAGAGATGGAGGTGGCAGTGAAAGTCTGCTATAACATATGTCATTCCTCTCTGAACTCTGTATTGTATCCTGAAGGAACTGTACTAATCTCTTCCTCTTCACCAAGAAAATGCTAATTAATAATACTGTAGTTAGTATATTTCTAATCCCATAGGATATTAAATCTCCAACTTTAAACCCAGGTTAGTGACCAAAGTTGATCAAGTAAAAGTTCTTCCAGTTATGAAAATAAGAAAGGAAAGAAGGGTAAAATTATATATGTAACATCAACAAAAAGTGCATAGGAAAATTGAGTGCTTTCCATATGTAGGATGGAAAATAAAAATATTCTTCCTTTTTTAATATGAGTCAAGCCTTCAATGTGTGTCAGTAGCAGATCAAATATTAAAGCAAATTTTAATAAGGGAGACTCAAAAAAGGACTTAAAAAGCTCAGGGGATTTGGAAATGAGTGTTCAGCTCAGGGAATTCCACAGCTCAGGGACATAACAGATGAATGCTCTATTGCCCATGGATGAGAGGCCTGACAAGGGGATTGATGAATATGAGATTTATTATTAGAAAGTAAGGACCGAGGGTACATATAAATGGAGACCAATTCTGATAGGTATGAAAGGGAAGTTCCACATAGGTAATGAAAAACTCTGAGCAAAATTTTAAAGTCAATGCACTGACTGAAAGCAAGTGAGTATAAATCTGCCATAACTGGAGTAATATGATTGAATTTATTGCCATGAGTAAATGCATGGGTTGCAGCATATTGAACAATGGTGTAGTTTGTGAATCTTATTCTTTGGCGGGTTTCCATATTAGTATAATCTAGAAGCAATAACATTTTGCGTTATAACAGTGTAAGCAGAATAAATATGATAAAATAATAGTGGATTAACAGCTTTAAATCCTGGGAACAGTTCAATGAGAAAGGCTTCCTTTGATGAAAGCTTTTAGGCAGTTAACTGTAAATGCTTTGAGAAAACAAAAACTAACTCTGAGATGAAAGTTTTATGAAGCAATACCTAGACCTTTGTACCTACCATCTGAGAAGGAAATGGCAAAAATTGTAAGTAGCAAATACAAACATATTACAGAGGTGCAGAAGCAGGAAAAGGGGAGTATCCTATATCAGCTGTGGAAGGTATTCAGAAAATATTTTAACATTTGAAAAGATGTTCCTATTTCTATGTATGGATTATGCTTTCCTCATAGGAAAATAATTAATTAATTAATTCATGTGGATATTAGGAATAAGTAGGTGTGTTTTTTTCTTTATATTTGATGATCTCAGGAGAATTTATTGTAAAGGTCAAGGAAAACAGTGTCCATTATCCATTTTAAATAACTATGCCTCTGGTATAGGATTAGAAACCTTTTGACTCTATTCTGCTTTGGGCATGATTAAATTAAAAACAGAAGAGAAGTTCTGAGTGGAAAACAATGCAGGAGAATTCCCCAAGCTATAAAATTCACCAACTGCAGTGGATATTAGTTTTCACATAGGGAATGCAGTATAACTCATTATATTGCAATAATAACTAACATTTGTGTAGTGTTTTCAAGTGTACCAAGCATCTCATAGATTTTATCTTATCTGAGCCTTGCAACAATCCTTTAAGATATTGTCTGCAGATAATATTATTCCAATTTCATATTTGAGGAAATTAACACTGAGAAAGAGTAAAATGATTTATCAATGATCACACAGCTAGTAAGGTCTTCCTCCGGTGAGTCTCACACTCACATTACCACTAAACCATGCTAGACATGCTTATGCTATAGATGGAAAGGACCTTAATGGTTCAACCTCTAATTTTAGTGATGAAGAAACTGAGGTCCTAAAATGGCTTTGACCAAAGTCACATAAGATTATTCTGATTCCAAATCAAAACCTTGGGTTACAGGCTCATAGATATAGATTTAGAAAGATCCTTAAAGATCGAGTCTAAACCCTTCATTTTATAGATGAAGAAACTGAGACCCACAGAGGTTAAGTGACTTGCTGAATGTTATATAGGCAGTGACACCCTCAAAACGCGAACCCAGCTCTTCTGACTTCAAATCCAAGTCCATTTTAGCTTTCCATTTGTCAAGGCTATCTACCACTCAAAAAAATCGAAAAAAACTCAGCGTCTCTCCTACTAGAAACAGTTGTAGTGATTCCTATTCAAAAGACCTTTGCAACCTCTGCCATCTCTTCAAAAATAAGTTTTTCCTTTTTGAATATGTTAGTCTTCTATTCCCTAGTAGCCCTTTCATGCCATCCTTGTTTCTCACTACTGTTAATGGATAGTTTCAGACTCACTTGTCAAACAGATTTATAAATCATGAGAGCTGAAAGGAACTTTCATTTTGCAAGTGAGGAAACTCAGACCCCAAGAGGGAAAGCTACTTGTTCGGAGAGTTAGTGAGAAAGTCACATTTGAAGAAATGTCCTTTGGAAGTTTGGGGGGAGGGACTGAAGTGTAGTTTCTTGGCCACAACTTCACTATCTCCACTAACTGAAAAGGGTGGGATCATTGATTATGCAAGTTATTTATATTTAACTTTGAAACATTATCATTTGTATATTGAGAAGTATGAGAGTAGGAAGGAAGGAAGGAAAAAAAAAACATTGTGCTTTACAAAGATTATCTTTTTTGATTCTCACAACAGCCCTGGGAGATAGGCGATATTATTATCCTCATTTTATATTTGAGGAAACTGGGGCAGATACAGGTTGAGTGAATTACCAAGGATAATGCAATTAGTAACCTTCTGAGTCAGGATTTGGACGCAGATATTTCCTACTCCAGAGCCCTATCCATTATGGAGCTTAGGTATCTCTAGTGAAAGGAAGGGAAGGAGCATAAGATTTTATTTAAATTAATATGCTTTCCTTATATTGTATATGTCATCAGTTTCTGGGACAAGTGGCCCTGCAGTTGGAAGAATCAACAGATAATTACACAAATTAGATAACCCTATGTCAGTAATTGAGTTGATTATATCCCTTTTGTTATGCAGGAAATGGATGCTTACCTAAAAGAAAATGATAAAAATTCATATTTATATACTGTTTTAAGATTTATATATTTTCCACATAACAACTCTGCGAGGTATGTAGTGCAAGGATTATCATTATTCTATTTTACTGACAAGGAAACTGAGGTGAAATAAGTTATCTGTGGTCATATAGCCAACACAGGATTAGAAGCCAAGTCTCTTGATTCTGGGAATAGCACACTTTCCTTAATGTCAAATTACTTTGTTGTTATTTTTTTCAATAATGGTAATGTTAAACTTGGCAGCAGTAAAATTATTTTTTGCCTGACTTCTTGAGTTAGTGATTAGAGTTGAAACTTCACAAATAATGAAATAAGTGGTTGAAATTTTTTTTCAAGGTTAAGAAAATTGTCTCACAGGAATTAGAAACAATAGAATATTTCCGCCTTATGGCTCATAGTTCACTTGTCATTCCAGCAACTGTCAAATTAAAAGAAAAAGCTCAATCAAGGACAAATCCAAAATACAAACAAGGGAGTCTGTTTTGAGAGTGGAATTTATTAATATTTTTTCTGACAACTCCTGCCCATCCTACCCCTAGCGTTTATGTTGAGCATCAAGAAAGACAGTGAAATGTCCGTGTGCTGTTGGCATTTCTGAAATCAACTGTCCCACTAAGAAAAAGATAGGAGATATAGAATATTGTCACTGAAGGGCCTGTGACTGGAACTGCCACCCATCAGACACTTATGGGATCAGTTCATTTCTTTTTTCCCCCTCTAAATATTACGTTTAATGTCAGCTTATGTCAGATTTTAAAGGAAGGTTTAGAAGAGTTATGGCAACTTTAAAAAAAAAGCATCACATACTATCTCATTCATCATTATTTCTCCTTTAGGTTCCTGACTTTCAGGAGCCTAAAAATCAGTCATTCTGACTCTTTGTTCTTCACTTGTTATACTCTGGCAACCTTGCCTTTAAATACAAAGCAACCTCAGAGAGTTATTCATATTATTAGGAAATACACCATGGGTAGTAATGAAACTGTGCCTCCTGCTTGTTTCCCTTACTATTCTGATGCAGGGGCCAGTAGGTAATAGCTACCCCATTGACACTGGTATACAACGAGTTCAGTAGGAATCCCTTCCTTAAGTGACAGGGCCATGGTTTTGTGGCAGGATAAAGTGAGCTGCACTACCAGCAAAGACTATTATTCGAAGTAGCCTATACAGTGCTACTAGAAAGGGGAAGATAAAAAAGGAGTGTATTAAAGGAAATGGAGTAAAAGACTCTTCCTTGGATTGTCAAGATCAGTTGATTTTTAAGTTCAAGGTAATAATAACATAAGATAGTCATGTGACATAGAACATACATAATATATAAACAAGAGTAGAGGGTCAGTCTATGTTGGTAGTTATTTGTATATGTATCTATCACTAGATATCCATCTCTCATTTTCCAAAATAGCAAATACTAATTAAACAATGAAAACAGTAATATACTTGGAACAAATCCTTTGTTTACTTCTGTTAATAAATGCATGAGGGAAAAGAAAGGGTTGGATGAACAGAGTTGATAATCATTTATCCATAGGGCATTTTAGAGGGTTGCTTGATACATTTTATTAAGACCATCTAAATTTTGCATGCCTTTTTTACCTTTCCCCTAGGCTTTCCTTTCTCTAGGACTTAGCAGTGGTTATCAGATTTGTTTACCTGATACGCAAATGAATGGCAGGGATTGTTTTTCTACATTCTTCCTATTTCTGGCATGTTTCTTTTCACATGATCTCATTTTGCTTATCTCATATATTTTATGTGCATTAAAAGCTTCAGAAAAATGTAATTTTCTTATTACAAAGATAAAGATCTATTGAAAGGGTTAGGTATTACTCTGAGGAATATACAGACATGCATACACACACTTACACAACTACATAAGCTACATATGTTAAAAGGCTTCAAATGGCAGACTCTAGTATAAAAGTGCTATAAAAAATCTAGCATAAAATGACTGCCGTGTTATCAATTTTTATTGAAACTATGACATAAAGAGATTGTTTGATCTCTTGAATCTTTGTTTTAACTGCACTTGTGACTTCATCAGTCCCCTGTAGCCCCAGAGAATGGACTGTTGTCACTAGGCACATAAGTAAATGCTCAAAATCACATGGACATCTCAAAGGCAGTAGCTGAATGAAAGCCTTCCTTAGTTTAAGATCACTTCTCTCCCTACCACACTGGACTGTCTGCCATTGTCTTTAGGCATCATGCTAAAAATAAGATACTACCAATTCCATTATTTATTTTACCTAAGCCATCAGGGACACTGAATTTAGAGTCTGAAGTATGACAAAAGTCATAGACCTCTATGGTTATATATGTATTCCTCTGGACATGTAATCTCACAGGAAACCAGTGGCCAGGACAACCTATGGGAATTTTAAATTCACAGGAATCCAGAAACAGTTATGGGACATATGGAATATAAAGAGAAGAGCTAACAATTTGTCCTCTTTCTGACAATTTCACTGGCAGACTGAACTATTAATTGGAAACAGTTTAGTCAAAGGTAATTTTAACTGACTGTCATGTCATTACCTTTGACTCCTGGCTGATTAGAACTTAGAAAAACAATGAAGGAAATGCAAAAATGTCTAAGAATGAACATGGAAAGAACGGTGGATTTGGAGCTAGAAAATCTAAGATCAAATACGTATTCTAATTTTCATTTAGTATTTGTGTGACCTAAGTCACCTAACTTTTCTAGGTTCCAGTTTCCTCATCTCTAAAGTGAGCAGTTTAGGCTAGAGGATCTCTAAGTTTCTTTCCACAGTTAAATCCTATTTGACTATATGATCCTAGGTGTATTGTGTGTTCATCCTTCCTTGCCAAAGAAGACCATGCCATCAGAGAAATAATGACATGACTTGCACTTGACTTTGTTTTGAGTGAGGGAGGGCTGTGCAGGTCACTAGCCTCACTTCTCCTCCAGAGTCATCTGAATCCAGTGACCAGGTATTCATCAGGATGACTGGAGATGACCCAGGATGAGGCAATGGGGGTTAAGTGACTTGCCCAAGGTCACACAGCTAGTGAATGTCAAGTGTCTGAGGTGAGATTTGAACTCAGGTCCTCCTGACTCCTGCATCGGTGCTCTATCCACTGCACCACCTAGCTGCCCCATGATCCTAGGTATAGGTTCAACATGAGAAAAAAGATCAAGATCTTACTATTCTGTCTATGGCCCCTCCAAAAATTTCAAAATAATAGATACTACTCCATTTTCAGATTGTTTATGTCTTCTGTGACACCTTAGCACCATGTGACACCTCTGGTGCCATGGTTTGCTTTTGGCCCCTGTCAGTGATGCATGACAATCCCAATTCTCATGAATTCTTGACTATTTCCAGATCATGTGTAATGCCAGCATGGCCAGGAATATGCCAGCATAGTTCTGAATTGCAAAATATAACAGACTTTCCACATGGAAGACAGAACCAAAACATTTATTCAAATACCAGAAAGCCAAATCCCAAAACAGAAAATCAAATCCATTATAGTGACAAAGAAATCTATACACAATAACAATGCAGAGGGCACTACCATCTCCAAGCCTTCCCTCTGTTAGGCTTCCCACAAACCAGCTCTCTTAAACAAATCACTTACAAGCTCTTCTACTCATGCTAGTTGCTGCCTGCTCTCTCTCTCTCTCAGCTCTTACTGCTCTGACTTACTTCCTGCTCCACTCCTTCCTGCTCTGCCTGTTCAGCAAACTCCTCTCTCCACAGGCTCCATGAAACTCAGATTTCCATGTGACCCAGGTAGTTTACATGGGCCTATTGATGGATGGGAAAGATCTTCCCATTTAAATTACCACTACACCATGCCACTTCTAATCTGCATATCCTACTCAACTCCTTTCCACCAGAACTACCCAGACATTGTACTTGAATCCTTCAGCTCTCTTGGGTAAATTTTCATTTTATCTTGCTAAAAATCATGACTCCATATCTCTTCCTGGCCATTTCCAAACTATGCCATTGTGTGTACCTCCATCTCCTATACATTTTGTCTTTCCTACCCCCACCTCCCAGTTAGAATATTTAGCTCCATGAGGGAAGATATGGTCTTGCTTGCTTGTATTTGTATCCTTAGTGTTTAACACAATGCCTAGTACATATAGTGAGTACTTGACAAATGTTTAATATAATATCATCAGACAATTTGGTTCCTATTCAGCGTTAGTCCTCTCAACAGCATTCCTAACAAGTTATAATCTAGCTTCTCCTGAAAGATGTAAAATTATTGAGAAGTCACTGGCACCTGAAGTAACTCCTCCTACTTTCATTAGGAATTATTTTTTCTTTTTGCATTGAGTCAAAATTTGCCTCAATTTGTATTTTAATTGTTTCTAGTTCTGCTTCTTTCATCTAAATAAAATATGACATTCCTCATTCATATGACAACACTTCAAGTACTTAAAAAAAGTAAGCATATCCTCCCTACTTGACTTTTCCTCTGGACTAACCATGGAAGAAGGGATGAGCTCAGTCAGGAAGACTTCAAGACTTGTGACTCACACTGACTGGGCAACATAATTTTTCAGTGCCTTGAAAAATGAATACAAAGAAGCATGGAAAGATGTATGTGAATGATGCAAATGAAATAATCAGAATCAGGAAGACACTGTAGATAATAATCTAAATGGAAAGAACAACAACAAGGAAAAGAATTCAAAATGCAATGGTGCAAAATCATATTGTCTAAGTTTGGCCCCAAAGAAGAGATAAGATAACATCTTCCTCTTCTCCTGGCTTTCCCGATTTCCTTCATGTCCTATCTAAATCCCAGCTTCTACAAGGAAGCCTTTCCCAATCTTTCTTAATTCTAGTGTTTTTCTTCTGTTAATTGTCTCCAATTTTTCAAGTACATTCCTTGCTTGTGCATTTTTGTTTGCATATTGAATCTGTTATTTGACTATGAGCTCCTTGAGAATAGAGACAGTTTCTTTTGCCTTTTATTTCCTCAGTACTTGACACAGTGCATAGCACATAGTAAGCATTTAATATTTGTGTGTTTGTCCTTCTGTGTCGAATAAGATCATGCCATCAGAGAAATAATGACATGACTTGCACTTGACTTTGTTTTTTGTTTTTTGTGTGAGGGAGGGCTCTATAAGTCACCAGCCTTACTTCTCCTCCAGAGCCATCTGAATCCTATGACCAGATATTCATCAGGATGACAGGAGATGACCCAGGATGAGGCAATTGGGGTTAAGTGACTTGCCCAAGGTCACATAGCTAATGAGTGTTAAGTGTCTGAGGTGAGATTTGAACTCAGGTCCTCTTGACTCCTGCACTGGTCCTCTATCCACTGAACCACCTAGTTGCCTCAAGCATTTAACATTTATTACTTAACTGAATGACAGACAAAACTATTTCATTTTCCCAGGTTTATTTTCTTTACAACACTTAAGTTTTATATTTATGAGATTATAAGATTATCCAATAGCTCTTTTTCTTTGTTCCTTTAATGATATTCAGACAAGATGGGACTCTTAAAAGATATTGCCTTCTTGCAGTATGTAAATATGGAGGCATCACCTAATTGTATGGATCTATTTATCTCTATTAAACGTCTTTTTTTTGCTGAGTTTACATTTCAAAGGTTTTGATCATCTCTTGCTTTTTATGAAGAAACATTTGAAAGTCTATGATATATTGAAGGTAATTTTAAAAAAATGTAGAGTGGTTGGCTTTGTAGGATATATTTCCCCAGAACTGTAGGTGCAAGACATTTTCCTTTATTTTTTGATTTACCATATTTCAGGTTCTTCCTGAATTTCTTATCACCAGTGAATATGATTTGATATGTAAACTGCCTTTTGTGACTTTTTACAAGATCGTTTCTTTAAGACCAATACTATGTTGGTGAAAAATTATTGATGAATTAATTTTGAAATTCTCTGATAGAATCTGCCAATTGTATTGGTTTATCATTTGTCATGCTTTTCCAATACTTATGGGAAATTTCCTGTATGAGTCCCCCAAATATCATGTTCTAACTCTTTATTACTTCATAGTTTGCTGGAGGGAAATGCTTCTAAGATTATCTTGATGACTGTTTTCAAGTTCAATGTTTTGGTAAAGACATTCTAATTTGACTTTTTGATTTTTTTTGATTTTTTAAAATTTTTCATTTCTTTTTTCTTTTGCATTTTAGCTCTTACTTTCTTTTTGAATGTCCACTTCTTTTTTTTAAATTTTATTTTATATGTGATCCTCCTCTGGTAGGAATAACACATAATCAGTTACTTTCTACATTAAATAAACTAGTTTTCCTCTTCAAAGGTAGTGAAACTATCCTGAAGACATAATTGGTCCAGGGAACTTATGTGTTGGGATTGGAAGTTCAAATCCGTGTGGACGGTCTCGGGCGGGTAAAAGTGGGACTTCTAAATCTTAGAGTCTTACGAGGCCCTCCATGAGCAGCGGGGATTCGAGAAGGTCAGACTGAGCTAGCTCGGCTAGCTCGGGTATTTCCGCCTCTCCCTGGGAGATACGTGATGGGTGGAGTCTCCCTGCCCTCGAGGTCATCCCGGATCTGGGCACACTATTGTTATCTAACAGCACGGTATTCAGATGCAAACTGTGTGGCTGAAGGTTAAGTAGGATTGAGGAAGCCTGAAAGCTCGCTTAGCACGTGAGGAGCCAAGAGGACAGTAGGCTCCACTTCTCTTCTTTCCTCTCTCCCCTCCCCCTCTCTCCCCGCTTGTACTTCTACTTCCAATCCCTTAAGATCCTAGCCTCCTTAGGAAATCTCCCCCTCTTCCTCCTAAGGAAGACCCCCCTGCACTTGTAACTAGACTCTGAAATAAAGCTCAACCCTTGTTCGACTCTGGAACGTCCTTTCTCTCATATGAGCATCTGGTTTTGGCCAACCGAAGACCTCGGAGGTGAGGTAAGAAGACTCGGGTAGCCCACACAGGCCTCTAGGCCTGGCACTTATGTAACATTCTGGTGTCCCAAGTATGAAAGTTAATATAAGAGACACTGGAAACTCTCCCTTCAGGTTCAACATATGCTTTAAACAAGTGTGACAGCATAATAAACAGAGATGGAGAAATTGCAAGGGAATATATATGCATCAAATAACACTTTTACAAATATGATATTAGTTAATAAGAGCTAATAGTCATAAAATGTCTAAGTTTTGCAAAGCACTTTACATATATTATCTCATTTGATTGTCACAACTATGAGGTAGGTAATGTTTTTATACCCATTTTAGAGATGACAAAACTGAAACTGAGAGGTTAAGTGATATGTTTGTGGTCATATAGGTGGCAAATATATGTGGCAGATTTCGAACTCAGTTCTTTGTCTATCCACTATGATTCTTACACTGAATTAAACAATAAATAATTTAATAGATAAGCAATCAAAATATTTCAACAAAAAGAGTTCTAAGGGATTTGCAGCCTATAAATATGCGTATTAAAACTTACTATGAATCAGTATCATGAACGAAATTAAAATAAAAACTTGAGATTTTATCTCATCTATGCAAATTGGCAATGATGTTCAATCACCTACAAATATTTATGACTGCATGGATTGTATCACACCAGTACTGTCCATGGGGTTTTCTTGACAGAGATTCTGAAGTGATTTGTTACTCCTTCTTCAGTGAATTGAGCCAAACAGAGGGTAACACAGCTAATAAATGCCTGAGGCTGGGTGTGAACTCAGGTCTTTTTGCCTCCAGGCCCAGAACTCTATCCACTGAGCCATCTAGATGCCTTTATGAGAGAATATTTGGAAAGTGCTATATTGCTATTGTCATCTAGTCATTTTTTTTTCAGTGGTGTCTGACTCTTTATGACCCCACTGAGAGCTTTCTTGGTAAAGATACTGGAGTGGTTTGCCATTTTCTTCTCTAGATTATTTTGCTGATGAGGAAATGGAGACAAGTAGTGTTAAATGTCATTCCTACTTTCACAAAACTGGTGTCTGTTGTTAGATTTGAATTTAGAAAGATGAATCTTCTTGACTTCAAGCCTAGCACTTTATCCACTGTGCCACCTAGCTGCCAATTAGTTCTTGGAATGAACCTAGTATGGTGGCATTTAAAAACTTCAAGAGATAATTTCTGAGTAATTAGGCATTTTATTAATAATGCCAGCATTTTTAGTAAAAGATCAGTGACACTCTGGAATGCTCAAATCTATCATGGCAGTGGGTTCACAGTTTATATACCCTTGGAAAAGGGATATCCCTCAGGATGGAAGTCAACTCTGATTGGTTAACAATTAATGAGAGAATTAATATTGTGGTGAGAGACTGAGAGTAACATCCTTATACTCAGACCATTCCCAAACTTGAACAATTCCCCATTCAGACCTCAGTGAAATACCATGGATTTTCCACCTGGGTGGGGTCTGAATAAGGTTAAGAAAATTAATCCAATCTTATTATCAGTAATGTCCTTCAAGAGAATGAACTTCTGAAATGAAGACTTTAGAAAATGGAGGTAACTGCATTTCTCCCAAATCATTGGATATTAATAATGAATCACTCTAAATTTCTTTATAAGAACATTTCATTAAAGAGTTTTTCAAAATCATCAAGATTATCTCTCCCCATGCTCCACTTTATAGTTCAGGAGACAGAAACTCATAAAAGCAAATGAGTTTTCCAGGATTAAAAGGTAGTAGCAGAGTTGACCTCAAGGCATATCATATCAAATCGCCTAATTTATCAGTGTAGTATCTCTGTAAAAACAATAACAAAGAAACAACTAATTTTATCTCAATTTAATGTTTAGTGGGTCCTTAATATGAGTTTTCACTGTGTTTGTCCCTGAGGAATATTTTAAAAAATAACTACATCACAGGTTTAGCATCTTATAGCCTAGTAAGGGGAATATGACAAATACTTAAATAATTATAATATATAATAATACATGACAAATATGTGAAAGAAGCAAAGTATACATGAAAGGGTATAAAGTACTACGTGGGATAAGAGGGAAAATGGTTATTATTGCTTGGGAGAGACAGAAGCCTTCTTGGAGGAGAAGAGTTCTAATGTAAAGTGAACTTTAAACATCAGTCAGAATTTAATAGGAGAAATATTTCCAGGCATAAGAAAAAAGTAAGCAGAGACACAGAAGGTGGAAAACTCTGTGTGTGTGTGTGTGTGTGTGTGTGTGTGTGTGTGTGTGTGTGTAAAGGATGACAAATATGCAAGTTTGACTAGATTATCAATTATTTGAAGGGTGGTGTTATAAGATAGGACTAAAAATGAGATTACTCTATCATGACTAATTATTAAAGAATCTAGGCTCACTTGTAATGTTTACTACCTTGAGAAAAGTGAAGGAGCATGCAGTCCATCGGCTCTCAGTTATTCTATGGAGGCTACAAGTCCATCTTCTGCTTCTTTTTTTATCATACATCTCTTTGATGATATCCTTTTCACCTTTTCTCTTGATTTCTTGTTTGTAATATATTGGGGGCTACTCACTCCTACTGTGCAATACTCCACTGACTTTTGGATAATTTTAAAATTCTTTGTTTTCTTCATATATTGCAGTATCTCATGATTCATTCCCATCTGTTTTTGTTGTTCAGCTGTTCAGTCACATCTGACTCTTTGTGACCCCATGGACCATAACATGCCAGGCCCTTCTATCCTGCATTATCTCTCAAAGTCTGTTCAAGTTCATGTTCATTGTTTCCACGATAATGTCTAGCCATCTCATCCTCACCACCCCCTTTTCCTTTTGCCTTAAATCTTTCCCATCATCAGGGTCTTTTCTGATGAGTCACATCTTCTCATTATATGGCCAAAGTATTTAAGATTCAGCTTCAGTATTTGACTTTCCAATTAATAGTCTAAATTAATTTCTGTAAGTATTGACTGATTTGATCTTCTTGCTGCCCAATGGACTCTTTAAAAGTTTTCTCCAGCACCACATTTTGAAAGTGTCATTTTACCTTACAGTCCAACCCTCACAGTCATGACTGCTTTTTTTAGTATGTTGTCCTGATTTATCATAGCTTTCCTTCCAAGAAGCAAGTATCTTTTCATTTTATGGATGCAGTCATTATCTGCAGTGATCTTTGAGTCTAAGAATATAAAATTTGACACTACTTCCATTTCTTCTCTGTCAATAATTTGCCAGGATTTGATGGGACCAGTGGCCAAGGTCTTAGTGTTTTTTATGTTAAACTTCAAGACAGATTTTACATTCCCCTCTTTTACCCTCATCAAGAAGCTTCTGAATTCTTTTTTACTTTCTGCATCAGAGTAGTATTGTCTGTATATCTGAGATTGTTGATATTTCTTCTGGCAACCTTAATTCAGGCTTTTGATTCGTCTAGCCAGGCATGTCTCGTGATATATTGTGCATATAAGTTAAATCAGGTGATAATATACAGCCTTGTCATACTTTTCCAATCTTAAGCCAATTAGTTGTATCATGTTCAGTTTTAACTGTTGCTTCTTGGCCCACATACACGTTCCTCAGGAGACAAATTAAATGCTGTGGTGCTTCCATCTCTGTGAGGAATTGCCATATTTTATTGTGATCCACACAATCAGAGGCTTTAGTGCACCAGAGGTGGGGAACTTGTGTGGCCTTAGGTAACATATGAACCCTCTAGGTCTTCAAGTGCAGCCCTTTGGTTGAATCTAAACTTCACAGAATAAATTCCCTTAATAAAAGAATTTGTTCTGAAATATTGGACTCAGTCAAAGATTACACCCAGGGATGAAGGCACATGTGGTTTGGAGGTTACAAGTTCCCCACCCCTGGAGTCAGTGAAGCAGAAGTAGATGTTTTTCTGGAACTCACTTGTTTCTTCTATAATCCAGTGAATGTCTGAAGTTTGGTCTTTGTGCCTTTGCCTCTTCAAAGACTAGTCTACTCTTATGATAATTCTTGTTTCATATGCTTACAGAAGTCTAGCCTATAGAATCATAAGTATAACCTTGCTGATGTGTGAAGTGAGCACAATTGTTTAGTACTTTAAACATTCCTTGACATTATCCTGCTTTAGGATTGGGATGTAAACTGATCTTTTTGTTTCCAGTGGCTGCTGTTGAGTTTTACAGATTTTCTGGCATATTGCATGTAATGTTTTAACAGTATTGTCTTGTAGAATTTTAAATAGGTCAACAATGTATTCTGCCACTTCCACTAGCCTTATTGTTAGCAGTGCCTCCTAAGGCACACTTAACTTTATTCTTTAGGATATGAGGTTCTAGATCAGTAATCACACCTTCGTGGTTATTAGTGATGCTAGGATCTTTCTTGTATAGTTCTTTTGTGTATTTAATTTCTTCTGCTTCTGTTATCTATAATTTTTGTCTTTTTTCATGTCCCCTTTTGCATAAAACGCTCTTGCTTTTTCTAATTTTCTTGAAGAGATTCCTAGTCTTTCCCATTCTACTGTTTTCTTTAATTTCTTTGCATTGCTTACTTAAGAAAATCCTTTTATTTCTCCTTGTTATTCTCTAGAACTCTATATGCAGTTAGGTATATCTTTTCCTTTCTCCTTTCCTTTCCTTCTTTCCTCAACCATCTGTAAAAACTTTATAGATAGCATTTTGTGCTCCTTTTTTCCCCTTTGGAATGCTTTTTGTTGCTGCCTCCTGTACAATTTTGCAAACGTCTACCCATAGTTCTTCAGGTACTCTTATCTACCAGATCCAATTTGTTATATCTATTCATCATCTCCACTTCATATTCATAAGGGATGCTATTTAGGTCATACCATTATTGTCTGATGGTTTTCCCAACCTTCTTCAGTTTAAGTCTGAATTTTGCAATAAGAAGCTTGTGATCTGAGTCACAGTCAGCTCCAGATTTCATTTTGACTGACTGGATAGTTTCGCCATCTTTGGCTGCAAAGCATATAATCAGTCTGATTTTAATATTGCTTATCTAGTGATATCCATGTGTAGAATCACCTTCTGGGTCATTGCAAAAGAATGTTTGCTGTAACCATTGAGTTATTTTGACAAAACTCTATTACTGTCTGCCCCATTTCCCTTTGTCCTCTAAGACCAGACTTATCTATTATTCCAATTATCTTTTGATTGCCTATTTTAGTATGATGAATGTGACATATGTGTATATATGTTCTATTTCTAGAAGGTATTGTAGGTCTTCATAGATTTGATCAACTTTGACCTCTTCAGCATCAGTGATTGGAGCATAGACGTGTATTATTGTGATACTGAATGGTTTGTCTTGGATTTGAACAGATATTATTCAGTAGTTTTTGAGACTATTTACCAGTACTGCTTTTCTCACTGTTTTATTGATTATGAAAGCTACTCCATTTTTCTTTAATGATTCTTGTCCACAGTAGTATATATCATGATCACCTGAATTAAAGGCCCATTCTCAACCATTTAAGTTCACTAACACCTAAGATGTCTGTGTTGAATCTTTCCATCTCCTGTTTGATCACATCCAGCTTATCTTGGTTCATAGATTTTACATTTCAGGTTCCTATGGAACATTGATCTTTACAATGTTGGACTTTCCTTTGGTCACTAGATACTCCACAACTGAGCTTCCTTTTGGATTGGGCCTGTCAATTCTTTAGTACCAGAGCTATGTATAGTTGTCCTTTTCTCTTGCCAAATAGCATATTGGACACCTTCTGACCTGATGGGCTCATTTTCTGATGTTATGTCTTTTATCTTTTTAGTTGTTTATGGAATTTTCTTGGCAAAGATATTACAATTCATTCAACCATTCTCCAAACATTAGACGTATGGGTTATTACTTCAATTTTTTTTTTTACAAATAGAGTAGTGATCTGTATGGCTAGGCCTCTATGTAATCTTAGGGGTATTAAGTTCTAGAAATGAAATTTCTGAGTGGAAAATTATAATCAGTTTTGTGACTCATGTATTGCCATTGCTTTCCAAAATGTTGGCATCAATCTGAAGTTCCACCAAAAATATGTAAAAAAAATTCAGTTTTCCTGATGCACTGGCAACATTGAATTTTATATTTTCCCCCTTTTAGCACTTTGAATGAGTATAAGATAACACCCAAAGGTAGTCTTGACTTATATTTCTCTGATTTGAGCATCTTTTTAGGTGTGATTAACAGAGGGGTTTCTTCCTTCAAAAATAATCTCTTCATGCCCTTTAATAATGACTCCATTGTAGCATCTTATAAATTATTTACTTATCAATTCCTTATTGACTTTAGATCATAGAACTTTATCTGATAGATTTGTGACAAAATTTTCCCCCCAGTAGGTTTCTTTCTTTCTCTCTTTCTTTAAAAGTAGATATATACTGCTTTTTGTTTTCCTAAATTGCTTTTGGTTTGTGAAAACAAACCTAAAGATCAAGTTTCTGGTACTTCCTCTTATATATTTGCTTGATAAAATCTCTCTCTTCCATAGATGAAAATGTATATATTATTTTGCTCCTAATTTGTTTTCTAAAAGAATTTAATCACAGATCCAATTAGAATTGATTTTTATTTATGGTTTGAAGTATGTTTCTAAACCCATTTTTTGCCAGGCAGGTTGGTTTCCCAGAAGTTTTTGTTGAAGAATGACTCTTTTTAAACATGGGTTTAACAAGCACTAATGTTTGGTATGTATTGGATCCTCTTTCTGACTTTTCCTTCCTCTCCCATTGATCTGTGTTTTATCCTATTCTTTTTCCAGTACCAGACAAATGAGTAGCCAAGTAACCTTTGACAAGTCATTAACCTGTCTGAGCCTCAGAATGTCATCTGTAACCAATAGAGATAACATTCTTCCTCTTGGAAAGTTGTTTTGAAGATTAAGAGAATATGAGAAAGTGCTTGAGACTGTGAGACAGGAGACTGCTTTCTATAGGGCTTTAGTTCTAGTTCAGTAACTAAGTTATGATTGAACTTTAGACAATACTAATAGCCTTTCACACATTTGGACTTTAGGGTTTACAATGTATTTACCTTATAAGAATCTATTGTTCTATAAAACATAAACTATGAAGAGGAACCAGCACTACCTGCTCTCAAAATGTATTCCAAAGCAATTATTACGTTCTCTGTCACAGTTCTCCATATACCTGAGTGTAAAACATATTCTAGAGTTCTCCTGATACACTGTCATTGGAAGACTGAGTGCCTACAGGGCAGGTGCTACATCTTCTAGAGATTAATCAGGCTACAGGTGTGTTTTATAATTCTGAAGCTATAAGTCAACTCTTGGTGTGTCTTTCCCCATGGATATCACTTGATATCAATTGGTCAACTGTGCTTGACTAACTTTTAGTAATGTATTTTTATTGAAATATTATGGTAGGAAGAGCTGGTACAAAACATCCTCCCAAAAGTCTGTGACATACTTTCCACTCAATACAATCAAGAAGTGTTTAGGAAATACATGGGGCAAAGGAACTCAACTTGTGGTTGTTGGAAGTCCTTTTCTCCTCTTTTTGTGTTACTTATGAATCTCCCCTTTGGTATGGTAGAGCTTCCCTTCAGTGTTCTTTTTAGTATCTTGAAACTCCTTTTTTCTCTATAGCTTGTTTGTCCTTGTCTCCAAAGAGAAACATTGTGTCAATTGTTCCATGTGCTAAGGAAGCTTCTAGCAATAGGAATTTGGAAAATCTCCTGACATCTAAAGTTCATAAAGTTCCTCCTCCAGGAAATGTGGGGGGAAGGAGTAATCTTGTCTATCCCTTTCCACTACCCTCTCCAGATAATTCCTTCACAGGGGTTTGACTGGTAGACTTCTACACTTCCAGGCACTTGAATGATTGCATTCTAAATTGACTTCCTATTTCATACAAAATATAAAATGCTCTTAAAGAGCAAGACTACCTCTTCTCAATCAGTCTGGACATATTCCCTGTGCCTAGTTAACTTGATGACTTTGAAGGACTGTTTTCATTGCTTTCCAAGACACCTTAATGATTCCTCTCCATGAACTTTCTGCATTGTACCACAGAAACAAAGTTTTTCAGTCGGCAGGCTCATTACACTACTGGACTATTTCTCATATTCGAAATACTCCCTGTCCCTGAAGCCTCTTCTGATTGAATGTTTCATCCTACAACCTTAAATTTGAGGAATTCCGGGACAACCAGGATACAGATTCCACCAGAACCTTCACTGTGCCAGGTATCTTTTATCACCTCTCTCCTTCCCCTTTTTCAGCTCCCTTTGACTTCTTTGTCCTTCTCCATTACAATATAAGCTCCTTGTGGTCAGAGTCTGCCTTTGTATTTGATTTGTATTCCCAGGATTTGAACAAAGCCTCCATCAATACTTATTGACTTGATTTGGTTTCTACATGGATTAAGGACTTTTCACTTTGGTCTGAGGTCCATCATTAATTGATTCAGTAGAGGTGATTAGGGCCTGGCTCAAGCATTGAGCTATTTCTCTTTTCAATGGAAGTGTAAGAAAAATACTTTTTTCAAAGGTATCAGGGCATATTTTGTCCCTTACCTTAAGTGGGGAAAGAAGTGGTTTAATTGGTTAATTCAACAGTCTCCATCTTTGCCCAAGGAAAGTGCTTTATAAAAGTTAAGTTGTTGAAGTAAGAGTTATTATTATTATCGTTCAAAGTCAAATGGTGATTGAGAGGTAGAACTGAACCCAGAACCCCAAACTCCTAACTTTCATTCTCAAGAACTTTCTTATATTAGTTCATTTGAGCCTCAAAACAGCCTCGTGAGATAGTCATTACTATCTCCATTGTTTACAGATGGCATTCAGCATTGGAGAAATGGAGTAACTTGTCAAAGGTCACGTGGATATTGACTCCTTGTTCGTTACTTTTTCAGAGCACATTCAAGAAAGTTAAACATGTAAGGTTTGTTTGCTTTTAGATTTTTAAGAAAGTTGTAATTCTTCCTTCCCCTCAATTTGCAGATGCTTTTGCTGAAAACATAAATGAATTGATAATTCAGGTTAATTTCAATAAATTTTAGCTTCATTTCAAACAAACTATGTGTTATAAAAGTTAGATTAAAATTCAAGGTTTTACTATGCTATTATTTATGAGTAGTAGGATAATTTTTTTCTTTTCTACACATTCAAAGTGCATATGATTTTTAGCATTTGACAAATCAAATTGTTTTGCAAATAATTTACTATATATTCTTGAAATGCAATAAAAATCTCAATACATATAGGGCTTCTATAGATATATTTTCCAAATACTCATTCCTATTTTAGGGAAACTTGAGAGAAAAGAAATAGATGAATATGAAAGTTGACATCATGGATAGAGAACTGACTTCAAAGCTGGAAAGACCTATATGCTGTCTTACCTCTGACACACAGTGTTTGTAGGCAAATTGCTCTACTTCTCAATGCCCCAGGAAGAAAAAAAAAGTCTGAAAGAAGGAAAGAAAGAAAGAAAGAAAGAAAGAAAGAAAGAAAGAAAGAAAGGAAGGAAGGAAGGAAGGAAGGAAGGAAGGAAGGAAGGAAGGAAGGAAAGAAGGAAGAAAGGAAGAAAGAAAGAAAGAAAGAAAGAAAGAAAGAAAGAAAGAAAGAAAGAAAGAAAGAAGAGAAAAAGAAAGAGAAAAAGAAAGAAAGAAAGGAGAGAAAAGAAAGAGAAAAAGAGAGAGAGAAAGAGAGAGAGGAAGGAAGGAAGGAAGGAAGGAAGAAAAAGAAAGTTTTCCATAAAACATCTTGTGACAAACATAAACCTTTTAAAAAAGTATTATTCTTATTTTTTCTTATGCTTTTGGAACTGACATTTATTTTTCTTAAGGTATCACTTGCTTTTCTTCTGCTGTTTTCACATGCTCATTTATCCTTTACTCCCAAAACAAAAACAAAAACAAAAATCTTTTCTGTACCTAAATTAAAGCATAGTCTGATAATGACTTTTTACCTACATCAATGAGAAATGCATATAGATAAGGAGAAGATATGATACTTAACATATTTTGAATTGTATGATTACTAGAGATATTTTAAATTAAATGATCAATAAAGGAAAAATTTTTCAAGATCCCATTATCAATGGAAGATTATAGAGGTGGAAGCCAACAAAATGTCAATTAGATTATATTATTGAAACATGATCTCTGTTCATGTTTCTGTTAATCAAAGTGAAATTATATTACTCTGTGGAAAAGAAAGTTAATTTGTGCCCTAAGATTAGAATGATTTGTCATAATGAAATTGTCTAAAATTATTCATTTAATATGGTTTCTGAATAATTTAATTTTGTAATTCTTAGACCACACATCTATATTTTTAATGTCATGTTAATTAATTCCAATATAGAACTGTTTTTATTCTTCTGAAGTAAATTTTGAAAATAGCTACTTAGCCTTTAGCCAAAAAATCTTGTCTCATTAATTAAGTAAAGTTCTAGGTCTAAAAGCACCTGTGAAGTTATCTAGTTTAACTTTTTTGTTTTATAGAGAAGAAAACTGAAGTCCTGAGGGATTTTCCCAAGGTCACACAGGATTTGAAGTGAGGTCCTCTGACTTTAAATTCATCCCCTACCCACCCACTGTGCCACTCTGTTACTCTTTTAGAGATTTCCTAAATATTATTATTATTATTATTAAATTAGCCTTTTTATTTTTTGAAAGGTAGCAAAATTCATTTCAATTGAAAAATTTTCAGAACCAGTATGGCTTTATTTAACAAACTTAAAATATTTTTTTGTTAATGACTTGTTCATTTTCATTTATAAAATAGGCATATTCACTTTGAAAGTAACATTTATGTTTTATTGTAGCACGTGTAGAGGAGCCTCACCGGCCTACTTGCAGTTCTTTGAACACAATATTTCATTTTATACCTTGATGCCTTTGCAATGATTTGTCTTCCACATCTGCAAGTGTTATGAGCTCGTACTCCTCCTCCCCCCACCTCTTAATTTCCCTAACTTCCATCATGATTTACGCTAAAAAGCCAGCCTTCTCTAGAAGAGCTTTCCCTATCCTTCACCAGTTGTTAATGCCTTCCCTTTTCAGATTACTTCACTTCTACTCCACATGTATCTTGTGTGAACCTAGCTATTCATATGTTGTTTCCTTAATCAGAATGCTTACTCTTTGGGTCCAGGGATGGTTTTTTCTTTGATTTTTTTATATCCCAAGGCTACAGCATGGAGAAATTTATATGTTTTTGGAGACTGACTGGAACTCTTTGGAAGTAGTAGTAATAATATCTAGTTATAATAATCATAACAATTGACATTTATATAACACTTCAAGGTTTTGAAAACACTCTATATAAGGAATCTCATTTGATTCTCACAGAAAAACCTATCAGTTATTATATCCACTTTATAGATGAGGAAATAGAGGCTAAGTAATAGTAAATAATGCTCCTGAAGGTATAGTGGTAATGGACTACACGGAGTGGGGAACCCGGGGCCTGAGGCCACATGTGGCCCTCAAATATGGCCCTTTGACTGAATCCAAACTTCACAGAACAAATCCTTTTATTAAGGATTTATTAAGGACCCCCTTAATAAATGAATTTGTTCTGTGAAGTTTGGATTCAGTTAAAGGGCCTCACTTGAGGACCTAGAGGATCACATATGGCCTCAATGGCACAGATTCCTCACCCTTGGACTAGTCTAAGGTACTGTAGTACAATTTATTTCATTAATATCCTTGTAATAAAAATGATTACATATAAGCATCTCACAGAATAATACAGAATTCTTAAGAATTAGTATTTTAAGCTAAGTAGTTTAAACCAAATAAATATCTTGTCATTAGATGTGTGTATGAGTAACATAATAAATTAAGTAGGAGATATGGGTATTTAACACTTGCAATGATGATTTAAATGGGAAGATTTTTCCCATTCATTAATAGGCCCATGTGGCCTGCTTATGTCACATGAGTGACTTAAGAAACTTGAGTCACATGAGTCTAAGTTACATGGAACAGGAAGGGGTGGTGGAGCAGAAAGGGTGGAATAGGAAGAGGCAGAGGTAGAACAGACAGAATTGAGAGGAAGTTGGCCAGAGTTGTCAGAACTGAGAGAGAGAGGAAGCAGGCAGCTAGGCTCCTGAGTGTTTTTTTGTTTGTTTGTGGGAAGACCCTAGCATGGACAAGGTTTGGGGATGGTGTTGTCCTCTGCATTGTAATTATGTATAGATTTTTGTTACTATAATGGATTTGGCTTTTAGGTGTCTGAATAAATGTTTCAGTTCTGTCTTCCATGTGGAGAGTATGTTGTATTTTGTAATTCAGAATTGTACTGACATATTCATGGCTGCCATAGCTCTGTGAATATTTTGTTGGTACTACACTACTTAAAGTTATGTTCTCAATAATTATACTAAGGACACCAAGACTGTTTTCCTTCATTAAGTTCTGAAATAAATGAAATGATTTTCTGGATTTCTGGAGTTAGTATTGTTTATTGGAAAGATCATGTGTTTGTGAGCCAAAAGACCTAGGTTCTGATGCCTTTTTCATTTTTACTAGCTATTGTGAACTTGGGCAAATTAGTTAAGGTTTCTGAGACTCAGTTTCCTTATCTGTTGAACATCTATAAGGATCAAATCAAATAAGTATAAAAGTTCTTGGAAAATTGTAAAAATATACAAATATGAAATATTTTTATTGTTAAATCTTAGAAATTCCTTCCCTCTTTCTCTGGTTAGAAAACTGAATTCCAGTAAAAATTAAAAGATTTCTCAAAAGCTAATGTGCTGAGATTAATGTGATTTAAGGCAGTCATATATTCACATGAATGAGTATGTTTCAGGAAAAAGATGGTCAAAGAATCAATGAGTGGACCACGAAAATTTGGTATAATAAGTCAATTATATATTCTTTTACAGAAAGAATTCCACTCAATGTTCAGCCAACAATGAAGACATGTATGGAAATAAATGCAGCAATTTAATATTATATAGACAATGTGTCATATAAGAAAGAGAACTTTGGAATCAGAAAATATGGACCACATATTTTTTATTTGACAATGATTTATCTGAGCCAAGTCATTCACTTTTTTGCTTTAATTACCTCTGGTTACTTGCCTTTAGGAAATTCAAATAAAAATATTTACCTATTTTCTATTTTGTAGATCATTGTTGATATACCAAGGTAGTCATGGCACAATGTATAAGAAGCTGGATTTTGAACCAGCAAGGCCTGGGTTCAAGTCTCATCTCTGACATATGATTGTATCATGTTAGGCAAACCATATAACCTCAGCTCAGTAAAGTTTTTAATTTTTAACTAGCCTCTCACCTGCACTAGTGGAAGAAGAACAATAATTAAATATATTTGACTAGTTTAGGAAAAAAGTTAGCACATACATTGAAATCCATATTGACAAAAATGTAAGTATCTTGTAGGGTTTAAATGTAACAAAGGCTAAGTTATGTGGCAGTCAGATTTTAGACAACTTCAGTCTTTCAAAACACAACGATATGCCTAGTAAACCTATTCAATGTAATAATTACATCTAGCATTGCAAAATGTTTTGCAACCAATATCTCATTTTATCTTCACAACAGCCCTAGGACATAGGTGCTATCATTATTATTCACATTTGCCAGATAAAAAAAAAAAAAACAAAGCAAAGGTTAAGTGACTTGCTCAGAATCGCATATCTAAGTAAATATCTTAGGCCAGATATTCAGATATTCATGTATTCCTGATGATAGATCTAGGGCCATTCTACCAGAGTCAATATAAGATATTAACAGGCAAGTAAATAAAGAAGAAACACAAAGAACATGTTTGTGGGGGAATGGGAATTGACAAGTGAGGGAAATCAGGAAAGGTCTCTTGAAGGAGGTATACTTAGGGTGAGCCTTGAAGGAAGCTAAGGGTTCCAGATGATAGAGGTGAGGAAGGAGAGGGCCATTGGAGAAAAGACATTAAACAAGATTAAACAAAACAAAATTATAAAATATTTAAAATATAAAAGAGAAAGAAATGCCTAAAGAAAATTTAAAAATAGAAACTAATTATATTTTTGAAAATAATTCTGTGCTGGAGAAAAACAAATCAGATATATGCTTTACAAAAGCATGGAGATGGGAAATGAAATGTCCTGTACTGAGAACAACAAATAGGATTTTTTTGGCTAGAGCAGACAGTGTTTGCAGGGGAGTAATGTATAATCAATGTAATTCTGATGTGGGGACTGCTCAAAAGCACATTGACTTGGTACCCATGAAAGACTCAGGTACCTGCACTCTTGGGCAGGGTGGGTTTGCTTTGCCTTCTGGCAATTCTGTGGCCACTGTGACTCTGAATTTCAAGTTTCATGGACTGTGGGACAAATAAGGAGAAAAATGCCAGATAAAAGCAATGGGGAGAAACCGCTGAGAAGAGCCATGAGTGAAAGAATTTTGAGTCCCGAGGCCTATGGAGATGACCTAGGCATAGGCTAAGTGATATCTGCAATGATGTTTAAGCAAGAACCAGAAGAGAGGGTAATTAATACCCTCTTTTCTTCCCTTTCTATGTAATAAAGGGAGATCTGAATGTCTTCATGAGTTGTCTAGTTACTTTCACTCCCTGCTTTTGAACAGTCTTGCTAGATTGTATGAAGGGCAACCAGGTTTCTGGAAGCTTCAGTGTTTTCCTAAATGTTTGCTTCTGTCTCTAAGTTTTTAAAATGTGATAAACTTAATGAAAAAAAATCCTGGGCTGCTTGATTTGTTTTACTTAATGGGATCCTTGATCTATGGATGAGAGAAACATGTTTGTATGTATGCATGAGGTTGTGTGTGGGTGGAATGAGGGAAGTTTTCCTTTGGCTCTCAGCAGTTCTTGTCAAATAAGGGATTTTTGCCAGTTCTAATGGTCTTTCCCCCCCTCCTCCAATTCTTGGGCTTCTTGATCTTTCTCTGCTGCATATGATATTGTTAACTACTATCTCCTGTTGATTACTCTCTCCTCCTAGATACTCTCTTTTCTCTGGTTCTGTATTCCCCTGCCTTCTGTTGGTTATCCTATCTGGCCAATCATTCCATCTCAGTATCCTTTGCTGGATTATCAATCTATATTACATAAAGAATGGACCCTAAGATTCTGCCCTGGTCACTGTTTTCTCCCTTACTGAAATCATGACTTCCTGTGACTTTTTAATCATCACCTCTGTGTAGATGACTCTCTTAACTCTATATATCTAGCTGTCATTTCCTTCCCGAGCTTTAGTCATGTATTTCCAGCTGCCTATTCAAACTGGATATCCCAATGTAATCTATGGACAGTCAAATGTCCAAAACACAACTTATTATACTCCTCCCTTCCTAAAAAATTTTTTTTCTACTTATGTTGAGGGAAACAATCTTCTTCCAGTCACACAGTTATGCAACCCTAGTGTTATCTTGGATATCTTACTCTTCTTTACCCCCTCATATCTAATCAATTGTTTCTATCTTTATACCATCTCTTGCATCCCTCCAATTTTGAATATACTTTGTGAAAAAGGTTATTAGAGCCTTTTCCAGGGCCTAATCATCTCATTCCTAAATTATGCAATAACATCCTAATTGGTCTCACTCTCTCAAGTATCTCCCCATATTAACATATGAATCCATAAGAAACAAGGAAAATCTTCCTTAACTTCACCTCCACACAGCACTAACCCTCTCCCCAGCCCCCAGCCATGACTGTTACAAATAAAGAATTGTGTAGTTTTGGAGAAGTTGAAGTTAACGATATCCTTTGGTGTATTGATTTAGGATGAAGCTGTGGGCACTTTGGAAAAGAGTAGTATAAAAATAGTTTTAGATACTTTGTGGGAGAGCTCTTTAAACCATAGGGAACCTCTTTGTTAATTTTTTTAAAACTTTTTTGTTTATGTTTTTTCTGTGATTCTATCATCCCAATCTGCTTTTAAACCACTTAGAAAATAGCTTCTGCCTTTAGAGTATTGGAATGTGATTTTAGTAAAAGGACAGTGTGTTTAAACCTCTTGGCATTAGATGATTCATTCTAACAGATAGCAACAACTCTCCTACTCAGTGAACTTCAATCACTCTCTTGCCTTTAGGATTAAATATAATTTCCTATTTCCATAACTCTGCACAGCCTGTACCCATACATTTGCAACCTCATTACATGTTACTCTCTTTCCTACCTCCCTCTGATCCAGCCAAACTTCTGTTCTTGTTATTCTTCACATATGACATTCCATCTCTCATCTCCTTATTTTTTCACTGGATTTTTCTCACAAATGGAAGGCACTTTCCCCTCCTCTCTTCTTCTTTTAATCTTTTGTTTTCTCAGTCCAAGTACTCTTTTATACCAAAAGTCCTTTCTGATCTCCTCAGCTGCTAGCGTCTTTCCCCTCAAATTATCTTGTACTATTTTGGTTATATTTATATGAGAGTAATGTTTCCTATTCTTCAATCCCAAGTGAAGTAGCTAAGAAGCTCTACTACCTGATACCTTTATCAGATAAGGAACTCTCTTTGAAATGAAATTATTTAATGCTTTTGAGGCTCAGTTTCCTCATCTGTAGAATAATGTCCATCAGGCTTTCCTTGCAAAATTATTTTAAGCATCTAATGAAATAATATATATTAATGTATTTATAGAAAAAAATTGAGACCATTTGCCAAGATCTCTTTCTTTACCCCTTTTCCTTATCTCATATCACTCATATGCCTTGTTCCTCTATCTCCTTCATCCCTGTCTTACATGATTAGGTGTCTTCACTCTTTACCAGGGCTAATCCTACTAAGTGTTTGATTGATCCTATTCTATCACATCTCCAACAGATTGCTGCTTCTGGTATACCCACCATGTTATTATTTTCAGTTCCTCCTGGTCTACTGCCTCATTCCCTACTGTCTACAAACATGCCCACATTTCCCCTACAATAACTCACTTGCTCCTTCCATTCCTGCTGTCATTCTATATGTCTTCTGCCTTGTAAAACTACTCATATTAAAAAAGGTGATCTTTAGTGGGTGCTTCTACTTTCTGTCTTTGAACTCTCTTCTTAAACTATTATAAACTGGTTTCTGACTTCATCCTTCCATTGAAATGCTCTCTCCAAAATAATCAATGATCTCTTAACTTCCAAATCCAGTGACTTTTTCTCAGTTCTTATTCTCCTAACCTCTCTTCAACCTGGAGATATCACTTTGTCTTGGTTCTCCTACTACCTAGCTGATCATATTTTCTCATTCTCCTTTGCTGAATTTTGATCCAGACCACTCCCTCTAACTTCTAAATGTCTCATAGGGTTTTGTTCTGGGCACTCTCTGCTTCTTTTTTTCTACTTCTCTTGGTGATCTCATTGACTCCCATGGATTAAATTACAATCTCTATACTGATACTTCTCAAATCTACCTGTCCTGACTCAGTCATACCCACCACAAAATCTTCAGTCCAGGGATACTTGTCTCTTTGCTGTTCCATGAACAAGATTTTCCATCTCTGATTCAGGGCATTTGCTCAGGCTGCCCCAGTCTTTTTGCTGACTTTCAATCATATATCTCCAACTATCTTTCAGATATCTTGAATTACATGTCCATTATCTATCCTAAATTCAATATGTCAAAAATAGAACTGACTGTCTTATCCTCAAGCCCTCTAACCTTACTACCTTTCTAGTTACTGAAGAGGGAAGCTCCTAATCCCTCAAGCTCATGACGCAGGTGTCCTCCTTGACTCCTTACTATATCTCACCCTCCGTAGTCAATCTGTTGCCCAATCCTGTCAATTTCACCTTTGAAACATTATTTAAAGGTGTATTTTTCTCTCCTGTGAAACTACCAGAACTCTGGTACAGACCCTTATCATGTCATGCTTGGACAATTGAAACAGCATGTTGGTTGACCTGCCTACCTCAAGTTTCTCCCCACTCTTCCTCCTCATCTTTGGTTATTAGTTTCCTTGACTTTCTGTAAGTCCCAACTAAAATCCTTTCTTCAAAAGGAAGTCTCTCCCCAAGTCTCTTAAATGTATCTTCAGCCTGTACATTAATCCATATTTATGTTATACATTTCTTGTTTGCACTTGTTTGCTGTCTGCTCCATTAGACGGGAAAGTCTGAAGACAGGGGTTGTATTTTACCTCCATTTACATCCCCAGTGGTTAATACAGTTCCTAGAAGGTAGAAGGTATTTTTGAAATGATTATTGACTGATTGAATAGATGCACTGATCCTTAACTAAAAGTTTGCCCTAGGGCACCAAATTTAGGGTGCCTTGCATTTATAGAGTATTAATGACTCATCTTTCAACAACACAGAAACAACAGAATTTATCACCTAGTTATAACAAAAAAAAAAGAATTAATTAAAATAGGAAATTAGGAGATAATTGACAGGAGTGGGCACTCCTGATCCCTTAATTCTGGCACTCAACTGGTCTTGTGCCATTTGCTTTCTGCCTAGTTTGTGATATCTTCCCCTAGCACAATAATTTATAGTTACAATTCCACAAATACAGAGTGAGTAGAGTACCACATCAAGGAACACACAGGTAAAACCATTCCTGCTATGAGGAGGAGATGGAGAAGAAAGAAGAGGATGAGGAAGAAGAAAAGGAAGATGTGTTTTCTGGCTAAGCCATCCCTATCTCCCAACACTAGCATCCAAATTATACACTAGTATCCATTTACTAAAATAAGTTTTCATTCATTTCTCCAAAGTACTTTCTATAACTAGACTGGTAATGTCATTAGTATAAGGAATTTTCAAAGAGGAAGCTGCCTCTGCCCTTGCATATTAGTACCTGCACTACAATTCGATTGTTGATAATTGCCTGCTACACCAAAATATTAAATGACATATTACAATTCATGTGACCAACTCATCTCCCAGGTGAGACTTGGCCCCAACTTCTTTTAACTTTATGGGCAACTTCCTACCCATACACCTGGCAACTTCTTTCTAATGTTCTTTAAATTGATTTAAAAAAAATTCTCACCATAGCCTTAATATGAAATCTGTTAATATATTAATGATTTTTTTTATTAATCTACCTATTTTTTCATGTCATTGCAATTACAAACAATTTAATCAATACTTAGAATAATTTACCCCTTCATGGCTGTATCTTATTGACCATTTGTCATCTTAATATGTATATTTTTCAACTTTATTTTAAAGTTTTTATCTGCATCCAAAGAAAGAACTAATAAATAGAAGTATGTATAGGATAATTTTAAACACACACACACACACACATACACACACACACAAACACATTTGTGTCTAATGGTAGCCATCTGTGGGGGCTAGGGGTTAGGAAGAAAACAAGAAATGTACCTGATAATTTTGTTATATATTTGAAAAGATTAGCAAGTTGTGCATAGTAGATTTGCAATTTCATGTGCAATCATCTTTTTATAGTACTATATTATGAAAATACTTGTTTTATTCCAAAAATAAAAAATAAAATAAACTACTATTATAAAGATCAAAGTCTTGGTTAGCAGGTCAATAGAATTTTCTTAGCATTTAGTTATAGTCATAATTATCTTATTTTGATTTATTTCATACTATTTTTCAACTTAATCATATATTTATTGAATATTTACTATATTCAGAGTATTCCACCATACACTAGTGGAGGATGAAATTTTAGATAGGACATGACTCTTGACCTCATGAGAGCTTACAAATAATTGAACAAAATAAATCTGAATCCTAACACTATTCTCTAAATGGAACAAAATAGTTTTCTAATTTTGAAAAGCAAAAGAAAAGAACACAAAAACAAGTAAAAACTAACAAAGGGCGCTACAGTCTCTCAGACTGAATAAAGTAGAAAACAGTTATTAAATACCTACAGTGCTCTAAATACCATTTCAGAGGTGCAAGAATGCTTAGAGTTCATCTAAAGAAGTAATAAGATGTCATAGAATGGCTGGATTAAAATTCTAATTGTGGGAAATTGTGTATTCCCCTCTTTCTGAATCTAAGTTTCTTCATTTGTAAAGTGGAGATTAAATGATACTTGCATTATCTCCTTTATGGACTTGTTATTGTGAAGATAATGTGAAATGTCTGCAATAATATGTAAATATATTATTTTCATCTAGTGTAATCCATTTTATGGATGAGGAAATTGAAATTCAGAAAAACGGAAGTGATATTATTGCAATGCATCTGAGCTAATCTGTTTTTATGTTACTAAATATATGTATAACAAGATTAGTTATTAGTGAGGAAAATTCTCAGTGTGGGAACTTCCTGAAATTGTGTCAAATACTTCACCTACAGTCTTAAATATTTGGGGTAGTGGCAGATTAAGTGACTTTCTCATAGCCAAAAGACTAGTATGGACCAGAACCAAGTTTTTCCTATTCCTCCAGGTCTGCCCTTTTCTGCTTTTCCAAATGTGTTAAATATTATATATGTAGATACATTAAATTCTATTTTAATAATGTGTAATAAATTCATTGTCTCCAAATATGATCTTAAAAAATTTGTCATGGTTCCTATAAGGCCTCTTTGCATTCATAATTCTCAGGCAGTTGGTAGAAATAGCAGGAAAGACAGATCTGAAAATCTTTTCTTCACTGATGAATTTAGTACTTCTACCTAAATTGTGGTAGCATGGTACATAGCATATAACACATGCTATTATTTTGAATACCTTTTGAAAGACAAATGAAAGTAGGATCTCAGCATTTGAGGCATTATAGATATCATAGCATCTTCTTCTAATATAGACTATCTGAAGAAGTAGTTTTTTTTTTTTATTAAACTTTTAACATTTATTTTCACACAATTTTGGGTTACAAATTTTCTCCCCTTTTTTCCCCCTCCCCCCACCAGACCCAAGTTTTCTAATTGCCCCTGTGACCTATCTGCTCTCTCCTCTATCCTCCCTCCCTGCCCTTGTCTCCGTCTTCTCTTTTGTCCTGTAGGGCCAGATAGCTTTCTTGACCCCTTAACCTGTATTTCTTGTTACCCAGTGGTAAGAACATTACATTTGGTCCTAACACTTTGAGTTCCAACTTCTTTAGCTCCCTCCCTCTCCACCCCTTCCCCTTGGAAGACAGGCAGTTCAATATAGGCCATATCTGTTTAGTTTTGCAAATGATTTCCATACTAGTTGTGTTGTATAAGACTAACTATATTTCCCTCCATCCTGTCCTATCCCCCATTACTTCTATTTTCTTATGGTCCTTTCCCTCCCCATGAGTGTCGACCTCGGATTGCATTCTCCTCCCCATGCCCTCCCCTCTATCCTCCCCCCCATCCTGCTTTTGTTCCTGTCCCCCACTCTCCTGTATTATGAGACAGGTTTTCCTATCAGAATGAGTGTGCATAATATTCTTTCCTTTAGTGGAATGTGATGAGAGTAGATCTCATGTTTTTCTCTTGCCTCCCCTCTTTATCCCACCACTAGTAAGTCTTTTGCTTGCCTCTTTTATGAGAGATAATTTGCCCCATATAACTTCTCCCTTTCTCCTCCCAATATTTCTCTCTCACTGCTTGATTTCATTTTTTTTTTTTTTAGTATATGATCCCATCCTCTTCAATTCACTCTGTGCACTCTGTCTCTATGTATGTGTGCATGTGTGCATGTGTGTGTGTGTGTACTCCCACCCAGTGCTCAGATACTGAAATTTTTCAAGAGTTATAAATATTGTCTTTCCATGTAGGAATGTAAACAGTTCAACTTTAGTAAGTCCCTTATGATTTCTCTTTGCTGTTCGCCTTTTCATGGTTCTCTTCATTCTTGTGTTAGAAAGTCAAATTTTCTTTCCAGCTCTGGTCTTTTCATCAGGAAAATTTGAAAGTCTTCTATTTCATTGAAAGACCATTTTTTCTCCTGAAGTATTATACTCAGTTTTGCTGGGTAGGTGATTCTTGGCTTCAGTCCTAGTTCCTTTGACTTCTGGAATATCCTATTCCATTCCCTTCTATCCCTCAATGTAGAAGGTGCCAGATCTTGTACTATCCTGATTGTATTTCCACAATACTTGAATTGTTTCTTTCTAGCTGCTTGCAATATTTTCTCTTTCACCTGGGAATTCTGGAATTTGGCCACAATGCTCCTAGGAGTTTCTCTTTTTGGATCTCTTTCATGTGGTGTTCTGCGGATTCCTTGAATATTTATTTTGCCTTCTGGTTCTAGAATCTCAGGGCAGTTTTCCTTGATAATTTCGTGGAGGATGATGTCTAGGCTTTTCTTTTGATCATGGTTTTCAGGTAGTCCCAGAATTTTTACATTGTCTCTCCTGATTCTATTTTCCAGGTCAGTTGTTTTTCCAATAAGATATTTCACATTATCTTCCATTTTTCGAATCTGCGCGGTATGTTCTGAGATATCTGTCTTTCTCGAAAAGTCCAAAGCTTCCATCTGTACCATTCCAGATTTGAGAGATCTATTTTCTTCAGTAAGCTTTTGAATCTCCTTTTCCATTTGGTTAATTCTGCTTTTGAAACCATTCTTCTCCTCATTGGCCCCTTGCACCTCCCTTGCCAGCTGAGTTAGGCTAGTTCTCAAGGTGCCAATTTCTTCAAGATTTTTTTGGTTCTCCTTTAGCAGGGAGCTGATCTGTTTTTCATGCTTCTCCCTTATCCCTCTCATTTCCCTTCCCAGTCTTTCCTCCATCTCTCTAACTTGATTTTCAAAATTCCTCTTGAGCTCTTCCATGGCCCGAGCCCATTGGGTGGGCTGGGACACAGAATCCTCGATTTCTGTGTCTTTGCCTGATGGCAAGCATTGTTCCTCCCCATCAGAAAGGAAGGGAGGAAGTTTTTTTTCTCTGATAAAGTACCCTTCAATAGTTTTATTTCTTTTCCCTTTTCTTGGCATTGTCTCCACCTAGTGGCCTGACCTCTGAATGTTCTCCTCACACCCACCTTGCCTCCTGGTCCTCCCAGCCAGCTTTTGGGGACTGAGATTCAAGTGCTGCTTCCCGCCTTAGGATTTTTGGCGGGGGCAGGGCTGCTATTCAGTGTGAGAATTAAGTTCAGGTGCTGAGGTCAGGGGCAGGGCCGCCTCTCTGGCTCAATTCCCTCAGGAGCTTTATGCACAGACCTTCCACAATGGATCCAGGCTCCCTCCCATTTGGGGAGTCCCCGTCTGCAGCAGCCTATCAGCCCCCACCTCCCGGGGGGGCCCGAGCCATGGGGGCACCTCACTCCCCTCTCAACCTGCCAAAGAGACTCTCTCACCTACCCCCGTCAGTCACCTGTTGGTGGGGGGCCCGTGCAGCTGCTGAAGATCCCGCCTCCGGATACCTCTCAGAACTGTGTCTCTCGGAGCCGTGGCCACCATCGCCGCCGCAGGTCCGGGCTGGGCACCGTGTCTGCAGCGCGACAGACCTTTTGCAAGAGGTTTGCAGGTCCCTCTGTGGGTGGGGGGACCCGCGTGGCTGCTGGAGATTCCGTCCCGTAGCCCTCTCGGATCTTTTTCTCACGGTGTCGCTGCCGCGGTAGGGCTGCTCTCTTCTTCCCGCCCCGGCGCCCAGTCCCCAGAGTGAAGGACCCCCAGCGAGAAGTTTGCAGGTCTCTCCGGAACAGAAATCTCCCTCGCTCCAATATTCTGTGGTCTCTGGGTGCAGAATTCGCCCTGGGTTAGTCCCCTCTGCCGTTCTGTGGTTTGTGGGTTCAGAGCTATGTGTATGTGCGTCTTTCTACTTCGCCATCTTGGCTCCGCTCCAGAAGTAGTTTTAATGAGAAAGACAGACACTGCATATGCTTAATGCTTCATCTCAACTCCTGGAACTATTAGGGATAAAGAATAGGAATGAAATATAGTTTATACAAAAGAAGAAATGAAACTCTCTTTTCCTTTCTTGATTTGAATTAATGTAACTGCTTAACCTTTCTGTCCAAAGAAGCACTGGTTTGAAAGAGGATCTGAGGCCAGAGGCACTATCCCCTTCTACTAGGATGAGAAGTGATTCAAAAAACTAATCTGCTACAAATTAAAAAAAAAAAGAACACATAAAGGAGAAATAATTCAATCATAGATATTTACTATGGAAATAGAGAAGACTGGGGTTCATCTTCAGAGAAGGATACTGATGCAAATAAACCCTCTTCTACCTCAAAATAATGTCAAATGGTCACCTGTCCAAAAAGAATTCATAGAACTTACAAAAGATTTTAAAAATCAAATGAGAGAGATTGAGGAAAAATTAAAAAAAAAATAAACAATCTGGGAAAAAACTAGGAGATTATGAGAAAAAGTTCAACCAATTAGAAAAAGAGATCCAGAATCTTAAGGAAGAAAATGACTCCTTGAAAATCAGAATTGGGCAAGGAGAAGTCAGTGAAGTTATGAGATAACAAAATGATAAAACAAGATATAAAGAATGAAAAAATTCAAAGAGAATGTGAAATATCTCATAAGAAAACCAGAGAAAATATAAGAATAATCATACTACATGAAAGCTGTGATAAAGAAAGAATTCTACTACAATAATGCAAGAAAGAATTAAAGATGTCCTGATATACAACAAATGAAAGTAGAAATAGAAAAAAAGTCCACCAATCACCACCTGAAAGAGTTCCTGAGAGGAAAATCCACCGGAATATCAGAGTCAAATTCTGAAATACTCAACTCAAGGACAAAATATTATGAGCAACAAGGAAAAAAACCAATTTGTATATATATATATATATATATATATATATATATATATATATATATATATATGTATATGTGTGTGTGTGTATGCATATATCTATATATAAATATAGCCATGCTTAATTGTAGCCTTGCAGGGTGTGGAGAGGAAGGGGAGGGAAGAACAAAGTAAAATATGTACAGCAGAGAACAAAAGAAAACTCATAACAAAGCAAAGAAAAGATGCACAGTTTTCAACACAAAGAGTAGAATTTAATAAATAGACTTTCCTGAAATGGAAATTTATTGCTATATATTTTGAATCCTCTCTTACATTATACTATGCATATTTTTTCTTTTCTTATTTTCCATTTAAGTTTATAATGTTTCTTTTTCTTTCCTTATTATGTATCTAAGTTTTAGTATTTAAGTTTAAAATTAAAAAAAAGATAAAAAAATTCTGATTCTTTGTTAATCATTCAACATTCTTGTAACATCTATGACCTGAAAGGTAGGTATGCTGCTAGATATCCCTTGTATTCAAAAAAATGTCATTTAAAAAAATGAAAATTATCTGTCTACAGTGTTAAGTGTCTTTATTCTTTGAAAATATTTTTTTGATTGTGTATGTGGTTTGGTTGGCATGGAGGACTCTAGGAGAGGAAACTCCCTCTACAAACGTAGATGTGTACATACTGTGCAATTTCTAATTTTAGTGATTGTCTAAGGGCATTTGCAGGTTATATACTTATTCAGAGTCACATAACCCATATGATTTCAGAGGCAGGACTTGAATTCAAATCTTCTGAGGGCAACTCCTTGCCAGTTCTACCATGTTAACTTCCTATTCTTTATTATTACTAGAGCTACTTTTTTTTTAAACCAACAACAGTGTTTATGCAAAGAGTAAGTGCTTGAAAAGAGTCTATACACATCTCCATTAGAGTCTTCCAATACTTTATCCAACTCAGAGGTAACCCCATGTCCTAAAAGGGTTAGAGGCTTGGGAAACTGAGAATTGAGACTTTACCCATTAGTCTTGCAACAAACATTGCATCTGTTACTTAAGGACCAGCCTGGTTAAGTTTGGAGAGGTTCATCACCAAAAAGTTGAACACCAGGAGTGTTTGTGTGTATGTGTGGGGGGGGGGGGGGGGGAGGGGGGTTAGTGCTGGTTTCTGTTTTTAACTTTACAAATTGTAAAACCATCTATGAATGTAGAGAGGGATTTCAACCTATAGCAATGTAGCTCCAAGTTAATACTTTGAATTGAAAGAATATTCTATGTATCAACAATTTCCTGTGTATATATTAAATAACAAAGAACAAAATTGCATATTATAAAGCATTTTATCTCCAAATCAGAAGACATTAGAAAACAAGCACAGCTGCAAAGGCAAATCCAATTTAATAAAAAGACTTTTGCTTGAATTTTTATTTTGAGATGTGTCAATTTTCCCAAGTCACTAAGGGTGAATATGTATCTCTTTATTAATAAAGATATGTTTAGCATTTATTTATGAAATTTCATAAAAGAAATTCTATGTCATTAACAAATGGCAGCAGTAAACTTTTATGTAAGGAAATCTTTCTTCGAATAGCAAAAGAAATCCAATAATTAAATCTGCTTTTTATGTCGGAAAGATTAAAAATTTCAAGGTTCAAAATTTTAGGATTAATTCTAAAATTGAATCTGCAAACCAGCATCTCATTCTTTTTGTTAAAAAAAAAAATGTGCTAAACATTCCAGATGGTAACACAGATGTGAGAAAGGTTAAAAGATGTAATCAATTGTCATACTAGGGAGGAACCTGATGTGATTCTGAGATTATGGTTTAGTCCCCACTGACTGAATTATAATGTCATGTTCTGGAACGGGATAGCAATAAATTAAATGCTACAACCTCTCTGATCTCATATATAATAAAAATGCATTTCCAGCATTTCTGGAAACTAGTACTGAATGGACACTAAATTCTCAGGTCTCTAGATATGTCTAATGATTTGCACATAAATTGTGTCTTTTTTTTCTTAAGAATTCAAAGTACTCTCATACCTTCAGACAGTTTGGAAATAGGGCATTAGTAGAGGTCTAAAGGATGGAAGCAATAGGGAAATAATGAGTTGGAAAGAACAATGTCAAAATCACCATCCCTTGAAAGGGACTCTCATGGGAAGCAATCAAGATAGAGTTACTGCTGAAGAGGAAACTAAAATTTTGAATTGAAGGGGAAAACTTAAAATATAGCTGAGACAACAAACATGGAAAAATATAATCTGGAACCTAATTCTCATTTAAGCTGATGGCTTTAAATAGAATGCTTTGAAAATAACTATTTAGCATTTTCATTTTATGTAGAATTTCTTGCTGAAGAGTATAGTACATACATGTTTTGCATAAAATGCATACCAAGTTTCAGAGGGAACTGACTAGAGATAATATAGTTCAATTTCATTTTTCCATATGAAAAAAATGAGACCCAGAGGGGTTATATGGTTTGCTCACCATTGCACAGTCACTAAGTCAGAGTGAAGTCTTTTGAATCTTTCTGACCTTGGGTCCAATGGTTTTTTTTTTTTTTGGTGAAAAAAGCTGAGATAATGTTAATAATGACAAATATTAATTACAATGCCTAGAATTTGCAAAAAAAAAACTTTTAAAGTTGGCGAAGGTACTTTACAAATATCTCACTTGATCATCACACTCAGAGAGGTAGGTGCTATTATTATTCCCATTTTACAGGTGAAGAAACTAAGGCAAACAGAAGTTAAGAGACTTGTCTAGGGTTAAACACCTAGTAATTGTGTGAAGCTGGACTTGAATTCAGGTCTTTCTGATTCCACTTCTAACATTCTATCTACCACATCACCTAGCTTCCCCAATAGGAATTATTATATTTATAATTTTGGAAAAATTGGAAGTTTGGCTTAATATCACACTGTGGAAGTTTATAGTGAAAATAGTGCTAAGCTAGTCACTTTTTGGGTCTAGCCACAAGACATGATATTCTTGTTTTTGTGCCAACAACGTTCATTTACTATATAGCTTAAATTTGGGTAGCTACTGAGAGTGTTTTATAATTCCAAGTGTTATTATGCATACAATGTAAACTAGTTATTTGAATATCTTTCCTGATTTTCTTAGGCTGTTATTTAGCTGGTAGGTCTTCTATGCTAAATTAAAGGAGATGAGTCGACTGGTAAAGAGACTTATTTACAAGTAGATCCAGAAAAGGCAAGTGTAATTTCCTTTTACCCTAGCTTTCATTTCCATTGCTATTGAGATTAGAAAATTTTGAAATATAAAATCATAAGGTTTTAATTTTCTTACTTTGTTTACTCGAGTTGACTGGATGTTCTTTCATCTTTTAGCTTTGGTTCTGTTTTTAAACAATTCTATTCAGCTCCAGTAGAATCATTTTAGTTTTAAATGCATGCAACTAAATTATCTCTTAGTCATTTTGAAACTGCAGTTCAATCAATATACTCCAGATGGCATACAATGATGATAAAATTATGCATATGTTATATAGAGGGATTGAATATGCAAACAGAAGGAGCTGGTTAACTAAGACTTTAGGAAGTACCTTCAGGACTTTCCTCATTTTTCTATCAAATGAACAAATATTGAAAAGTTTTTGCTCAGTTTGAAGATATAACTCTTTTAATATGCAAGATTAAATTCAAGTATTATGAATATAATACCATATAAAAGTGAAACTCATTGGTGCCACTGACAATGCAGAGACAGATGTTTCCTAAGCATTAGAGTACACATGGGATTCATTTTTACCTTAAGTCAGTAATGGTGTCACAGATTTCAATCTTTATTGTAAGAGATTAGAATGGTCGAGTATATGTGTATATATGGCAAATCCTAGCCTGATAGCTAATTTGACTATTTTATTTGTCATTTGAATTCAATTATCTCCAAATTTTAGGCCAACCGTTTTTGTGTGGACAAATTTTGTAGATAAAAGCAAAGTGAGGCAGTAGTCAATTTTTATAGTGAAATAAACTCTAACTAATGAATAACTCCCTTTATAAGTAAATTAGTTATCTCGGAAAGATCATAGAAGTAAAGTAGGGGCAGAATCCATCTATCACATGAAATAATCTAACAAATGAGTTTCCAAAGCAATAAATTTAGCAATGACACAAAGAGGGTAATTGAAAAAAAAAACCTCACTACTCACAAGTAAGTCAAGGTTAATTCATAAGCCTGACACTCCTAGCCTAGCCACCCTACCTATTTCCTATATCTCTGTTGGCCAGGAAGGCTCAGTCTTCCTCATGATGGCTGCAGTGTTAAGGTCAGACTTTGGAATTAACATCTTTTTAGTGTCTCAGTGAAAGCCTCACTTGCATGGTGGGTTGGAGTCCCTGAATAAAACAAGCCCTGAAATGGAAGAAGTTTCTGTGAAGGAGAATAGAGTTCAAAAGACCAGACTGAGAAAAAGGAAAAAGAGACATGCAATTCTGTTTGCAACTATTTAATACAGCATTGGAGGAAGCAGGCACCCAACAGAGTGAAGGAAAGAGAGGTAAAAAAAAATGACTCATATTCAAAGACTTTTAGAAATTCCACCAACGTCCTGGGGGCTCTTACCCAAACCCTTATTGATCAACACTCTCAAGCTCAGCCTACTTATTAAGGAAAGACACTCTTACAGAAGAAGGTGAAGCCCAGAAAAATTGAAATGGTAAAAAATCTACAGGTCCATTTTAGAGTCTCCCAATCATTCATCCAACTATGGAGATCTATGAAAATAGAGAATGGGCAGCAAGGACTGGGGGAGGGGTTCAGTGACACAGGGCTTTCAAAAGAAAAAGGATGGTCAGTAAGAAGCACATTTATAGCAAGGGCATCATATAAATATCAGCAATGAGTGACAGATAAAAAGTGAAGCGAAAAAGTGAACAAGCAAAATAGCTACTTAATGGACAAGTACCTTGAAAACAATCAGTTGATTAACAAATATTCATTAAGCAGTTTTTAATGTGTCAGACATAGTACTAAAAACTGGTGATATTTAAAAAAAGCAAAAAAAAAGTCTCCTCAAGGAATCATCATTCTAATGGGGGAGATAACATGGTAATACCTAGATATACACAAGATTCATATAGTGTAGATGGAAGGTAATCACAAAGAGGAAGGTACTAGAAGCTGGGTAAAGAAGGTACAATTTGGTTGAGCCTTGAAAAAAGCCAGGAAAACTAAAAAAAGTAGTTCAATGAGAGCATTGTAAGCATTGTAAGGAGAAAACTAGCACAAAGTCATAGAGGCAGGAGATCATGTATTGTGTTTGAGTAAAAGCAAGGAGGCTGGTATAGTTGGATAGCAAAAGGTGTAGAGAGGAATAAAGAATAAGAAAATTGGAAAGAAAGGAAGGGGCCACATTTTAAAGTGTTTTAAAATGCTAAACAGAACTCCTTTTTTTTTTTTTTTTACTTCTTTCTAGAGATCATTGGGAACCACTGGTGTTTATTGACTAGAGGGTGGTAACATGATCAAACCTGTGATTTAGGGAGATTACTTTGGCAACTGAGTAGAAGATGGATGAGGGTGAGGAAAGACTTAAGGGAAAAATACTAATTAGAAGACACTGTAATAGAGTTTGTACACTGGAGAGAAATGAACATATATTAGGAATATTCTAAAGATACATGGCTAGATTTTTAAATGGAATATGAGGTCACTGAGAGTAAAAAGTAGAGAAAAACAGTGAGTCTTGGTAATACAGATAGTTGTGGCATGCTTGCCAGTAATAGGGAAAAAATTAGAGAAGAGGGAAGAAAGTTAATGAATTCTGGTTTGCAAGATATCATATCTAATATGCTTATGGGCATCCATTTTAAGATGTCCAAGAGGAAGCTTGAAGTCCATGATTAGTGCTCAAGAAAGAGGTGAGATGCATAGATAAATGTAGAAATTACCTGCATAGAGATAGTTGAACCCTTGGAAGCTGACAAGATAGCCAACTGAGATAGTATTAGAGGGAAGAGAGAAGAGAATCCAGGATAGAGCCTTGAGTGGCATCCAAAGTTAATGGACTTAGCAATGAAGAAAAGCCAGATAACTGAGAAAGATTGCTCAAATAGATAGGTGAATAATAAGGAGAGAATAGTGTCTTGAAAATACAAAATGGAAAGAGTATCCAGTAGGAGGTGAACAAAAATATCAAATATTGTAGAGACATCAAGAATGATGAGGATTGAGAAAACATGATTGGTGTTATTAATTATAGGATCACTGTTAGTTTTGGAGAGTTAATTGGTGAAGTTGGAAGCTAATTGAACAGGCTTAAGAAGATACTGAGAATAGAGGAAGTTGAGGCAGCTGGTATAGTTGGCTTTCTGAAGAAACTGAGCCAAGAAAAGGAGGAGAGATATTAGGATGAAAATTAATAGAATTATGAAGATTAACTAGGGGTGTTTTAGGATGGAAGATATATGGACATGTTTGTAGGCAGCAGGAAAGTGACCAATGGATAGGGAAAAACTAAAGGTAAGGGATAGGGTAGGTATGATTAAAAGAGGGTATAAGCTGGAGAAAATAGGAGGGAACTAGATCAAGTAATTCTCCTGACAGGAAAAGTAGCCTTTTCCTCATTAAAAGCAAAGTGAAGGAAGAAATAGTAAGGGAAGATAGTTAACTGCTAAGAGATGAAGAGCAGTGTAGAAAAGCAAAGGGGATAGATGTATGGGAATGGGAGGATAGGGAAGGAATCTTTGAAGTGGGAGTGTGCCAAGTAATCGGAGAGCAAAGTGGGTAGAAATAAATCAGAGGAGTCAGGAGGGATAGGAAATAAGAGATACACAGAAACATAAAAATTAAGATCATGTAGAATTTATTAGGGAAAGTATTTATCAATATATGTACCTATGTGTGTATGTTTATAGGCATGTATGTATGTATGAGTATATATGCATATGCATTTGTATATATCTATATATAAAAATATCCAATCTTAATTCTAGCCTCCTTTAGGGGGGAGAGGAAAAAGGACAAAATAAAAAAAGTGTGCAGCAGAGAACAAATGAAAACTTATAAGGAAGCAAAGAAAAGATGGACAGCTCTCGACCCAATGTGTAGTATTGTCACACAAGCTTTCTTGAGATGAAAATTGACATGCTTTATTTTCTTTTCTCACTTTATATTTAAGCTTCAATATTTAAAGTTTGTGACATTTCTCTTTTTCTTTATTCTCTATTTGAGTTCTTGAGTTTGAGTGAAAAACACACACACACACACACACACACACACACAGAAACACACAAAGAAGTATGAGGATCCTCAGATGAATGATGGGGGATAGGGGACTGCTGGGAGATTCTCTAAAAGAGAGAAGACTATTTGGATGAACTACCTTGGAGAGTGAAATAGCAGGTCTAACCACATTTCCCATCAGTTCCATTGCTTTGAGACTTCTTTGGAATTCTCCATCATACCTTCCTCCCCCAGGAAACTCATCATTGAGAATTTATTATCAAGCAAGATTAAAATCACAAATTAAAATTATTTATAATGGATAAACAAACAAACAAAAATCTTTCTCGGTACAAATAAGGAGAAACCAAAGTTGACTCCTCTATCCACTATTTGACACAGTCCTAGGAATAGAATCTATATTAGCAAAACAGCAAAATTATGAGTGTAAAATTTGGAAAATAGGAAAGAAAATAATCCATTTTTCTGACCATATACTGTTATAGTTACAAATCTCTGGAGACTCTGTTAAAAAACTAATTGATCAATTAATAATTTCTTTGAGATAAAAGAACCAAAAGAAATCCACAAAATTATACACATTTCACTAAAGAATTAACACAAAACAGGAAGAAATGATAATAAACAGAAAATCTATTGATGGTAACTTTTTGGGAGTTAACCTATCAAAAACATTTCAAATTTCTAATAAACATAAATAATTGCACATTTATTCACTGTACAATGGTTGGTCAATAAAATAAAATAATATTATTTAAAATTAACTAACACTATTAGTGCTATGTCAATCAAATTACATAAAGAACTATATCAAAGGCATAATTTATTTGGAAGAACAAATGTTCTATAATCTCAGAGGGAATGATAAAAAAAATGTACAAATGAAGAGAACATAGAATTGCCAGATGTCAAACAATTTTATAAAACATTAATTATCACAACTATTTGCTATTTACTAAGTCAGAAAAGTAGATAAGCAGAGTAAATTAAATAAGCGAGGTAATCTGTAAAGCCCAATGTTGCATAAACAAAAGAATGCAGATTCCTGATATTTAATTTAGACCAACATTTTATATTATATACCAAAATATAGCACCATGGACAGGCAATCTGAGTATAAGAGGTCATATAATAAAATGGAAGAAAATTAAGTTGGAGAAGAATTCTACTTTTGTGGTTAAGGGTTTCTGATTTCTCCTCTTATTATATACAAAAATGAGAGAGAGACTGAAAAACAGAGACAGAGAGGAGATATCACTAAAAGTACCATAAATAATTCTGACTACACACAATTTTAAACTTTTTTCACAAAGAAAACTGATGACAAACTATGAAAAATGTTTGAAGCCATAAAATATTTTTTATCTTTTATCTTATGTTATCTTATATATTTTTATCTTTATGTATTATATATCTTATATAATGTTTATATATAATTTATGTGTAATGTAAATATTTATGTTATGTATTTCTTTTATGTTATTTATCTTTACTCTTACATCGCTAAAAGAAAAACTGCTATTCACCACAAACAAGTAATTAACACCAAAAGCCATATCCTAATCAGTAAGTGGTCAAAAGTCTTAAGGACTTTCAAAATGCAAATGTCCAAATGAAACGTTCCAACTCAACAATAGAAGTGCAAATTAAAACAACTGCCTGATTCCATCAATATTGGCAAAGATGACAAGAGATGGGAACAATCAACACTGAAGTGACTCTGAGAACATCAGCATACTAATACAGTAGAAGAACTATGATTTGATCCAACCGTTTTGGGTATCATTTTGGAATTTTGCTAGAAAAGCGATTAAACTGTGCAAGCTTTCATTAAATTATCCTATTACTAAGGTATATTATTGAGATGCCAAGCTAGTCAAGGACAACAAAGTTCTAACATGTACCAAAACATACATAGCAATATTCTCCAAGAAACTCTGTGGACAAATTCAGAATCCATTATTAGGAGAAATGGATGAAAAAACCTATGGTACATGAATATAATAAAATAATAGGGCTTAGTAAGAAATCATTGATATGAGGAATTCAGAGAAAATGTGATTATTTATATGAACTAATACGGAGTGAAATACACTGAATTACCATTCTCTGAGTTTCTGAAAACAAAATCAGTAAACGCCCTAGAGCACAAAAAATGAAACATATCTTCCTCTTCATGGTAGGTAAGAGGCTACGAGAACAGAAAGTTATATATATTGTCAAAAGTGGTCACTGCATTGGTTGGTTTTTGCTTAATCATTTTTTGTCAAAGGAGGGTTTCAATCAAGTGTGGAGGCAGGTGACAATCCTTCACCCCCATGAAGAAGTTAATATAAAGACAAAGGGATAGAGATCGAGATTAGACCTGGGATTTTAGAGAAAATCCATTCAGGGCTTCTACCCATGATGATTAGTACCTTCTCTGCAATTTGTAGTCTCAGAGGTTTGCACCAAGCCCTGAGAAAGTAAATAAATGATTTGCCCAAAATCATATAAATATTATGTTTCAGTCAATTCTTCCTGGCTTCAACTAGCTCTGCTATGTTGCTGACAAAGGACATAAATAAAAACACACTTTTTGAGTAAAAAAAAAATGATCAGAAGTGATTCAAACCTTGGTATAGATACAGTTAGTGAAATAGAGTCTTTGAGTTAAAAGCATGATTTAAGGGATGGGTATCTGATAATTTGACATTTCTTGCTTGTTGATAGAATAGTCTCTTTTGGTCTTGAAGGTGATGATTTTATATTATTTCCTATATGCACATTCTCTGAATAACTTACTTCATTTATTAAGACCAAAATAACCTATTTCTGAATTAGAGGTGTCATCTGAGAATATAATTTGGAATGAAAAAATCTGGTTTTTAATTCCAGCTCTGTCACTGACAAACCTGTGCTCTTAACAAACCACGTATCTGTTTTTAGTCTAAATTTTCATATTTGTAAAATGAGAGTAATTATCTCATACTATATAGCTTAGCTATTATAAGAAAGTACTTTTTGAAATATAATAGTGATATATAAATGCAAGCTATTGTTAATTTCATATATGAGGGAGAAATAATGTATTCTTATTACCATTATCTTTAGAAGTAGTAGGAATCATAAAATAATGGATTTAACTAGCTTGGAGTCAGAAGATATGTATTTGAATATTGATTCCATTGCTTATTAGTTGCATGATCTTGAATAAATTGCTTAACTGTTTTGCTTAACCATTTGAAGAAAGCATCAATTTCTCCAACTGCACAATTGCCATAATTATACTTCACAGAATCATAGAATTTTAAAGGTGGAAGCAACCCCAATGACCATCTATTTCAACCCATGACAGAACAGGAATCATTGCAATATAAATGAAATGCCTTGATGTTTCTTGAGGACTTCAAGCTAGGAGGACAACCCACCACCTACTGAGGCAGCCCATTCCATTATTGGACTGCTATAATTTTCAGTAAACTTTCTCCTTACCTCAAGCTTAACTTTGCCTCTTTTTCACCTTTTACTCACAGTTTCTATTTCTTTCCTTAGGACCAATAACAATCAATCTAATCCCTCTCTCAACAGGCCTTACAATACATGAAGACAGACTCATGTTCCACTGAGTCACTTTTTCATGAAGTTAAACATATCCAGTTTCTTCATCCACTCCTTAAGTGGCATGGACTTCAAATCCTTTATCTTTCTGGATGTCTTACAAGTACCATAGCTTATTAGTATGTTTCCTAAACTCTCATGTCCCAAAACTGAATGCAGAATTTTATCTGTATTCTGATCTGAAGAGAAACAGAGAGAGGATCATCTTTTGATTCCTAGAAAAATCACCTTTTAATTCATGTTCTTATGTTTCCTTTAATGTAGCCCAAGATCACATTTGAATTTTTAGTTGCTTCACTATGCTACCAACTTATCCTGAGCTTGAATTCCACTCCCCCATCACACCCAATCACTAACTTCTCCTGTTATCATACTACCTAACCATGCCTCCTCCATCTTGTACTTGCCAGGTTGACTTCTTCAACCCAAGTTTATATAGTGAGTCAAGATCATTTTGGATCTTGACTCTCTCATCTATTGTATTAGCTATCCTTCCTAGCTTTCTGTGATCTGAAAATTTAGTAAGTTGCATTTTATCCATTTATCTAAGCCACTTGCAAAACTGTTTAACAGCAAAGAGCCAAGAATTCCTGAGGCACCACACTGGAGAACTAATTTCAAGGTGACGTGGAGCCATCGTTGACAATTCACAGGGTTCAACCATTCAATTACTTCTAAATCCATCATCTTATATTGGAATCTAAATCATATTTTTTCACTAGAACAATATGAGACATTTCATCAAATGCTAGGTTAAGATGACAGTAATAGCTAGCATTTATATAACACTTTCTATGTCTTGGGCACTGAGTAATGTGCTTTAAGTGTTATCTCATTTTGATTTTCACAACAATTGTGGAAGGCAGGTACTCTTATTACCCCTATTTTGTTGATGAAAAAATTGAGGCAAAATTAGGTTAATTGACATATACAGGGTGACAGGGAGTAAGTGTCTGATATCAGATTTGAACTTAGGTCTTCCTTACTCCAGGTCTAATCCTTTATCCACTACACCAATAAGCTTGCTTAATAAATTATATTTACAGTTGTCTTTGACCTAACAGTTTAGTAAATTTGTCAAAACAAAAAAGAATATTAATTTAGCCTAGCATGACCTTTCTTGATAAAGTCATACTGAATCTTTAAATCACAGTTTGTTTTTCTAGATATACACAAATTATCTTTTTAATATGATAGTTTTGAAGTTTTTTTTTTTTTATTTCACTGGCCTATATTTGGCAAACTCTTTTCCTCTTCCTTTTTTTTTTTGTTTTTGGAAAACTATGACAATTTTGTCTTATTACTCTCATAGACTTTTTGTAATGCTCAAAGGGATTTTACATCATACCAATTGTGCCTTTTAAGTTTTTAATAATATACGATTATGTTTTGTTTTGTTTGTGAATTCCTGAATCCTTCCCCTAGTTACCAAATGTTATTGCTTTAAAATGTTTAGTTTTATTGACTGAGGTGGATCTTGATAAAGTGGAGGAATTGTCTAAATGACTTTAATTGTGGAAGTTCTTTATTTGTATAACGGAGGCAGTATAGTATTTATTTGGTATGGCTTCCTGCATTGACGCTGATGAACATTTCATGCTAAAGGAGTTTCTCCAGTCGAATGTTTTAGAATTCATGAATAGTAATTGAGCTCTTTAGTTCTGCTTTAAACTTAAAACCATTATTCTCCATTTAAAGCAGACAAATCATGTTGCTCTACAGAACAGTGCTGTCACTTCAATTCCTTCCCTCCCACCCGCACTCCCACCCCCACCGACTCCCATTTGGTAAACTGGGTTAGAATATTAAGCGTTCTTTGCTTCTGCTGTTTTTTTTTTTTCCTGTATTGGTGCATTTAGGCTCTGTGTGAAATGGGCAAATAGCAGTTCTGTTGTTCCTAAAGAAAAGCTTGTAAGCTGTTTTGAATGTGGGAGCAGTCTTTAGTTTGTGAAGGGGATGCACCACTTGTCAGGTTTCCAATCACTGGCAGCCAGCTCCATGGAACTCTACTTTAGCTGTACTGTAAGGAATAAACAATCAACGATGAAACATAATAAAAGCCATTTTCAGACTCCCCCTCCACCCTGAAACCAATCAAATTGGTCTCATCCAGTCAGCTTTTCTGTAGATGGAATCTTGTTTGTCAGAAACTAATTTCAAATGTCATGTAAAAACAAGAATGAAGAGAACATTAACGCTGTTAAAGATTGGTTTTAATATTTAAAACTGGTGTTTAGCATGTGATGGAATGCAGCTCTGCTGGTGCTTGGGGAAGGATGCAGTCAAACGCATCCGCTACTGCACTGAAAAGGACATTTCAGAGCGTGGGCAATTGTTTCTTAGCATAATCTTTTCTGATATGAAAGTTGCCAGGATGTACATTTCAAGCCTACTAATTTGGGGAACCATTAGGAAAAAAAAATATGTTTATGTCCAGCTTAACGAATTATTCTGTTATTCTTAGTTAAAGGAAAGACCTGGCTGGGGTAATGTTGTAGGATGAATTTTATGCTGCAGAAACATAATTCCCTGCTATATTTTGTCTATTAGATACTATCTTCTCAGTTTTTAGAACTGCATCAAAGATGCCAATCTTGATGTGAAGTTCATGGGGGAAAATACAGATTTTCACTGTCATTATATTTTACCACAGGCATAACAATTTTATATAATTTTTTGAGAAAATACATAAAACTGTATCTTAATATATTTTCAAATATTTTCTAAATGCTAAAATAAAAATAGTAGAATATTTGACCTTGTCAATACTGTGTTATTTCTGCCTAACTTCCCCCCTCCCCAATGTTATTTACCAGGGAAGCAAGAAAAAAATAAAGAATGATCTCTAATGTGTTCCTGTTGAGGACATGTTCTGGTATGAAAATATATATGGATAATAATTCTTAGAAAATATCTAGAAATTTTCTAGAAAATATCTAGAAATTTTCTAGAAAAATTCTAGAAAATTTCTACTGCTTAGTTTTCTTGCATTCAACAGCATAAAATCCTATTTATACTCAACTCAGCTTCATGGAAAAAAAGCAAAACAAACCACTGATCTAGGAGCATTGGTTTCAAATTTTATCTCTGACCTTTACAAGCTATGAGCTAAGACAATCCTTTTAATCTCTCAGGGCATCTGTTTCTTCATCTGGAAAATGACGAAGGCACAATAAAGGGTACTTTGTACTTAGTGCAGTGAAATGAACTAAGACTTTTGGGACACCTTGTAGGTGATATTTATGGTCCCTTACAGTTCTAGTACTTTGTGATTCTTCATTTGTATAGCTGAGATAAGGGTGTAAGAAATACTTGCCTTACAATTTGATGAGGCTCAAATAAAAGAAATGATAAAGCACTTTCCCAAGTTTTGTGCTTTACACCCACACACACACCCACACCACCCCCCCACACACATATATGTACATATATATATATTTATACATATGCATGTAGCGGGACAGAGAGAGAGAGAGAGAGAGAGAGAGAGAGAGAGAGAGAGAGAGAGAGAGAGAGAGAGAGAGAGAGAGGATATTATCACCACCACTACTACTGCTACTACTACTACTACTGCTACTACTACTACTTCTACTATTTCTACTACTACGACTACTACGACTACTACTACTACTACTACTACTACTACTACTACTACTACTACGGTCATTCTCATTTTTTATGGAAATCAGAGAGTAAGTGTCCCAATATTCTGTTCCTTTCTGCCATGCCTTTCAGAATATTCACTCTGTAACACAAGTTTTCCCTCATTTAAAACTTCTGTCACTAATGTCCCTTCCTTCTTCTGGCACTCGCTGAGAACTCAACAATATTTTGATAAGACTCAAATGAAATAAATGACAAAGCACCTTCAAAAGTTTAAAGCTCCCAGTTCAATCCATTTCTATACTTCATTATTGAATTTCTTTCTCGCATGCCTATCATTGCTTATACATCCCAAAATCTCAAACTTGGGTCACTCCACCATCCACCTTTTTTACTCCCTTTCTTGAGTTACTGAATGGATCTGGAGGAAGTCAAATTAGCATGCTGATGGAGTCCCCTACAAATTTATAGTACCTACCATATTTCACTGCGTAAGTATCACAAATTTTACACCAATTTTTGTGCCAAAAAGTGGGGTGCAATAATTATGTGAAGTTTTGAAAAAGTACTAGTATTACTTAAAAATCATTACTAAACTGTCTTGGGTGCAAGATTAGGATGTATGAAATAATAATGAACATATGTTAAAATTGGGAAGATATAAGTTTTTCCATATCGCATGATTTACTCATGGCACCTTCACCTGCCTTCCCACTCCCATTATGATGTATTGCTCTTTGGGTTAAGTGACGATACTAGTAGTACCGCAGTGCTCTAAACAAACCACACAAGCCAGTTTTGGGAAATACACTAGCAACGCTTGTGTGCTGAGAATTCTAGGCTCCCAGCTTACAATGCACAAGAGATAAATGCATACACTAGTGAATACATTACACTCTTTACCTTTTAAGCAATGTGCTGAACTCTAATGAAAGATTATAAACCAATATTTGAACTGAAAAAAACATAGTGCAATGATTATGCAGTAGTAACGATTATGCAGTGAAATACAGCAATCTAAACTTGGCCCTTGGTTCTTTATTCCACTGCTCATCACAGCAATTCCAAATCTACTTTTTTCTTCTCAAGTCCTTCACAGTATCTCTCCTTCCTTCATCTGAAGTCCTCATTTTATACTCCACCAAAAAATTGAGACTATTTGCCAAGAGTTTCTTCTCACTCCTAACTATCCCTCCTTTTTGTCACTGTTTCTTCAAATCTCCTGCACTATTTCATCTTTTACTTCAGTCTCTGAAGAAATGACCCTTTTCTCCTCATCAAGGTTAAAAACTCTCTCAAAATGCTGTTGGTCAGTTTACATTTCTCCTCCAAGTCTGGAACTCATCGTTTCCGTCTATTGCTCCAAATTGCTAGAGGTAGAGATTTAGTCCACACCACCAGTGAATCAAGAAGTCTAATCCCCAAAACTTGGTATGCTTTGCCATTATGGTAAATTGTCATTCTTGCATGGAGAATTTAAGAATGTGTTTCCTCAAGCCAGCAGCCATTTGCTCTCAAAGAAGTCAGCTGCCCTGCCTTCCTCTGGTATCCATCAAATGCCCTTCCTACCTGATAATTCAGGAAGACTTAAAATCATAGGGGAAACTAGTCAGAGAGCTTATACTCAACTCCATTATGATCATGTTCCAGTTTGCCATCTTGTAAAGCTCTATTATAAGAAGCTCCAAATTATCATAGACATAGTCCTAAAGGATGTAAGAATTTGGAGGACTTAAGAAGATATGGCATAAGCATTGGAGAGAAGACAGCAAATGTCAGTCTCAATTTGAAAGAGAATGTAAAAATAAGAACACTGACATCATTATATTATACCTTAAGCTACAGAGTTGAGATGGTTATTTGGGCCCTCAGGATTTCTTTTGTTTCTCTTTGGGGAAACCTAAATCAGTCAACTCAGAAAAAAAATATCAGTAGTGGCTCCAGATTCTTTATTGAAACCAAAGCTGATCAGTTATTTGGAAAATAGCAGATACTTAAAAAAACACTGACTCATACACAGTTTCACTACTAGTTATCATAGTTCTGATATCCTCATCAATTATCTTCTTGTAATAGATAAACCATGTGTGCACCTCACAGAACGATTATAATATTAGGAAAAATTATGTCCACAAAGTACCAAGGAGCATCTTTTAATAAACAAAACATTAGAAACTCCATGAAGATGAAATTTTGATGAGAATTAAAAAAATATATTCTTTCCATCCCTTCACATGTTGTTCATATAATTACAAATGAAAACATTCCTTTTATCCATATTAAGTTTATAGTACCTAGAAATTCAAAATAGTAAAATGTGATTTTGAAAGAAATTTACTAAATTCATGTATTTTCCAGCAATGGACAAATTAGACCAAGTTATCTGCAGAAATTAGTTAAAATGCAAACCCTTGCCTGCCTTACAATCAATTTTTCAAAGAAGTATGAGTAGTAGTTCAGAATTTCAAGATTGTAATTTGAATGAATATTAATGCACAAGTATGTGGAGTACAGAGGTAACTGACCCCAGACCTCACATCGTGTACAAAGTAGCTGCTTAGCTAGGAAAACCAATTTTTCACTTTTTTTGTCAGAAAGCTGAGACACTCCAGTATAGGCTGGGTTTTGTTCCTTTTAGAGGTCAAATCAGTGTCTGCTTGAAAAATCCATGATCCAGAAAAGGTAATTTTTAATGAATATTTATGAGAGATGTCCTTTCTTATCAGAGCTCTGCAAGTTTTCTGAAGCTTGCCACTAAGACTGGCTTGTGATTTTTAGCAAAAAATCCTGTGAGTCAGAATGTGGAAAATGGTCTTGATACACTCTCATCTGACTCATTCTGTTTTCTCCTGTTATGCATCACCATTGCATATAAAACAACATTGTTAAACACTGCTCACATCATCTTTAGTACAGCATTCTTTCTATTGGTTTTGAGAATTTAAATCCAGGGAAAGAGAATACTTAAGTGGCATTATTCTATTTTGCATGATTCTATTTCAATATTTCTCATCTTAAAAGCATTTGTTCTCACAAAAGCTATGATTTAGACCTAGTAATTTTAGAAGTCCAGAGTTCTATTCTCTGGAGTGTCAAAGAGAATGTCTCATATTCAATATGTATAAATATTAAATGCAGAACAGTGAGAAAGCTTTTTTTTAATACAAGTATTATATTTTCTAATAGCTCAAACTATTTCTTATCATCATTAAAAGCTAGGAGTAAGAGATCTAACAGAGGATACACTTAATTAAATTTTTATTAACACCTCTAAAGAAATTTTTAGCATTTAATTTAAGTGTAAAACAATAGACTTTAATTAAAATGTAAAATATGAGATTTTTATTTTTGAATCTATAGTTTTCAGGTATTTTGTTGGTAGATTATTTAGGCCAATAATTCCTAGAAATAAAAGACTATAATATGAGTCTGTGTATTCTGGTAACTGTCATTTGCTTACTGTCATTTTATAATTGTGGCAAAATATCTTTGTTGAATTGATTTAATGGATGCTTTCATAACAAAATTACCATTTAAAGATTTTTTACTCTCAAGGTAGCATGTAATAGACACCCATGATTATAGCATTATTCTTCATAAGATTGCATTGAGTTGCTATGATGAGTAAGGTGATATTATTTGTCATAACAACTTTTATAATGTATCATGATGAAATGGATAACCAAAAGCTTTCTCAGTAAAGACTGTAAGTAAAGCACTTATAAGTAAAGGCTTATAAAATTGAATATTTTTAACGGCCTACACAAAATATTTTTTAACGTGCAGAGCATAAGGAATTAACATTCCTCTGTCGACTACATTCCAAAGTTCCTCTACCACGCCTTAGCTCTTTATCCTGAATCTTCATTCCAGCCCTGGAATTCACATCTCAGATCTACACTTGATAGCCTCTCCTTTCAGAATCTCTATTTATTTCAGTTAAGCATAGGGCCCAGGTCAGTCTACTTTCCAGGTACTTCTCCTCTTCCCCCTCCACCCCCTTCCTGAACTTTTACTTTTGAGTTTTCTTCCCTCTTTGGAATGTAAGCTGCTAGAGAGAGCAAAGGCTGTTTTTCTGATTGGTTTTGTATTACTGGTGCTTAGAACAGTGCCTGGCACATAGTAAAGACTTAATCAATGCTTATTGACTGACTGGCAGAGCTATAAGTAGAATAGGGTAATTTTGTTCAGGGTGCTGAAATGTAAAAAGGTTCAAGAGAACACTTTATTCTGGTAGAAACATCTAAATTTAGTTAATAAGAATGCTTAGTTGTTTATTATTAAATTAATAGCAATTAGTTAATTAGTTAATAGTTAGTTACCTGAAGCTGATCCTAAACCCCACAGCAGTCTCCTCTTAAAATATCCCAGGGTCTCCATATTTCCCTAAGGGCCTGTCTTTCTCAGAATCCAAAGTCTCCCTTTCCCAATTGAAAAGTTGATTTAAGAGCACCCAGGAGCTTCAGTCTGTTTTGTGATGCTTGTTCTGGGCACAAGAATGTCTAGCTATAGTTTTAGTAATGTGATATCAAATTTGAATACAGTCTCGTTTTTCAAAAAGCATTTAAGTGCTCATTGTGTACCACCTTGTATCTAGATATTTCTAGCTTCAGTTTTAGAGTTTTCCAAAGCATTCTAAATATATACCTAAAAATGAAGCTAAGATTCTGAGTTTTCACACTTTATGTTGTTATCATATGGCATAAATGAAACCCAGAGAAATGAAAGAAGTCATCCCCTTCTAAGGAGACAAACTTATTAAAAAAGTGATTTTCAGAGATCTGAATTCACAGATTCCCTATGATTTATTCTCAGGTCCCTTTGAGGTAGAGGTAGTGATTTAGAATGGAACAGCATATGGGTACTTCAATAAAACTTCTGGTTTCCTTTTGGAAAAGGTTGGGAGAAATGGTGGGAGAAGAAATTGTGAAGGTGATTTAGAGAGCTTTGGACTGCGAAGTCCAGATTGAACTGATGAGGGAAAATCTAGGAGGCCATAATAAGATAGTAACTGGAGAAAGGCTAGAGATGTGAAGGAGGAGGAGGGCTCAAGCTGAAGGAAAAGGAATCATAGGACCTCATATTGAGGGAACTTCCTAATTTCAGAGGAGGAAACTGTGAAACAGAGAAATTTTAAGTTGCCCTAAATTACACAGGTAGCAGAGCAGAGGTTTGGTCCCAGGTCCTCTGTCTCCACATACAGATAGTTTCCTTTCTTGTAAGTGGTGTTCCTTCTAAAGGAGAAGAATTTGAAGCAGATAAACAGACTTAAGTTACAGGATCTGAGTAAGAGACATAAGGCAGAAAAAGAATGTAAAGGATGAGAGAAAGAGGGGGAGAGAGAGAGAGAGAGAGAGAGAGAGAGAGAGAGAGAGAGAGAGAGAGAGAGAGAGAGAGAGAGAGAGAGAGAATAGAAGGGAAGAACCTAAGGAGAAGGGAAGAACCTAAGGAGAAGGTTTCTGATAATACAAGGAAAAGGACCCAAAATGATAGGATGAGAAGTAAATAAGAGGAAAGCATCTGGAGGATGTAGAGTGAAATAGAGGTATTAGAAACATTACCCTTGTATATCTGAATATGCTATACAGTAATGTGTCACAGTCAGAACCTGCAAGTATATTTGCTTCTGATCGATGGTGATCCCTTCTTCCATGACCTGGAGACATCTGTAGTATATTAATGATTCATATTTCTTGCCCATGATTTAAATGATGCCTGAGTTAATCCAATGACATGATGATAAGATGATTTAAGAAAACATACACTTTTTTCTATCTGGTATTCTGAATTAAATCTAAGGGAGGGGGGGAGTGATTTCAACACTTAAAAAAGAGTAGTGTATTTAACAGCAGTAATTTCTAAAAAAAATATTTAGTTTAAAATTTTTGTACTTAATAGTATATTTTTTCCAATTACACATAAAGAAAGTTTTCAATATTTATTTTTGTAAGATTTTGAGTTTCAATACTTTCTCTCTCCCTCCATTCCTTCCCCCCTCCCCAAGAAAACAACCATTCTGATATAGATCATACATGTACAATCATGTTAAACATATTTCTACATCATTCATGTTGTGAAAGAAGAATCACAACGTAAGGAAACAATCATCAAAAAGAAAAAAATAAACAACAGAAAAGTGAAAATAGTATGCTTTGATGTGCATTCACATTCCATATTTCTTTCTCTGAATGTGGGTAGCATTTTCCATCACAAATATTTTGAAAGTGTCTTGGATCATTGAATTGCTGAGAAGAGCTAGGTCTCTCATAGTTGATCATCACACAATGTTGTTACTATGTAGAATGTTTTCCTGATTCTTCTCACTTCACTCTGCATAAGTTTATATAAATCTTTTCCTGTTTATCTGAAATCTGCTTGCTCATTATGTCTTATAAAACAATAGTATTCCATTATATTCATATACCACAACTTGCTCAACCATTCTCCAAATGACAGGTATCCCCTCAATTTCCAGTTCTTGGTCACCACAAGAGGTCCTTTCCTCTTTTGTATGATCTCGTTGGAATGCAGACCTAGGAGTGGTATTGCTGGATCAAAGGATTGCACATTTTACATCCCTTTGGGCAGAATTCCAAATTGCTCTCCAAAATGGTTGGATAAACTCACAACTCCACCAACAACACACTAGTGTTTCAGTTTTCCCACATCTTCTCCAACATTTATCATTTTCATTTTCTGTCATATTAGCCAGTCTCCTAGGTGTGAGGTGGCACCTCAGAGTTGTTTTGATTTTCATATCTCGAATCAATAGTGTAATTTCTTCATCTGAAAACTGCCTATTCATATCTTTAACCGTTTATCAATTGAGCAATGACTAGTATTTTTATAAATTTGATTCAGATTTCTATGTATTTGAGAAATGAAATCTTTATCAGAAACACTGGCTGTAAAAATTATTTCCCAACATTCTGATTTCCTTTTTGATTTCACTGGCTTTGTTTGATATAATGTAGTCCAAACGGTCCATTTTGCATTTTGTAATGCACTCTAGCACTTATTTGGTCATAAATTCATCCTTTCTCCATAGACGTGACAGATAAACTGTGTCTTGTTCTCCTAATTTGCTTATGGTATTACCCTTTATGCCTAAATACTGTGCCCATTTTGACCTTATCTTGGTGTGGTGTAAGATCTTGGTCGATATCTAGTTTCTGGGATATTATTTTCAAGTATTCCTAGCAGTTTTGGTCAAATAATGAGTTCTGATCCCAGAAGTTGGAATCTCTGCGTATATCAAGCGGTAGGTTACTGTAGTCATTTACTATTGTACCTAACCTGTTCTGATCATCCACCACTCTATTTCTTAGCCAGTACCAAATAGTTTTGGTGATTGCCACTTTATAATATAGTTTTAGACTTGGTACAGCTAAGCCATCTTCCCTTGCATTTCTTTTCATTAATTCTCTTCATATTATTGACCTTTCAATCTTTCAGATGAATGTTATTATTTTTTCTAGCTCTATGAAATAATTTTTGGTAGCTTGATTGGTATGGCGCTGAATAAGTAAACTAATTTAGGTAGAATTGTCATTTCTGTTATATTATCCCAGCCTACCCATGAGCAAATGATAGTTTTCTGATTGTTTAGATCTGACTTTATTTGTGTGAAAAGCATTTTGTAATTTTGTTCATATATTTTCTGCATTTGTCTTGGCAGGTAGACTCCCAAATATTTTATATAGTCTACAGTTATTTTAAGTGGAATTTCTCCTTCTATCTCTTGCTGTGGGGCTTTGTTGGTAATATATAGAAATGGTGATGATTTACGTGGGTTTATTTTATTTCCTGCAACTTTGCTAAATATATTAATTGTTTCAAGTAGGTTTTTACTTGATTCTCTAGGATTCTCCAGAATCATATCATCTACAAAGAGTGATACTTTTGTTTCCTTATTGACTATTCTAAATTTTTCAATTTTTTTCTCTTCTAGTATTGCTAAAGTAACACTCCTAGTACAATGCTGAATAATAGTGACAATGGGCTTCTTTGTTTTACATGTGTTCTTACTGGGAATGCTTTTCTTTTATTCCAGTTACATATAATATTTACTCATGGTTTTAGATAGATGCTACTTATCATTTTGAAGAAAACCCCATTCATCCCTATGCTCTCCCATGTTTTCAAAAGGAATGGGTGTTGTCTTTTGTCAAAAACTGTTGTCTGCATCTATTGAGATAATCATTTGATTTTTTAGTTTTGCTATTGATATGGTCAATTATGCTGATAACTTTCCTAATATTCAAGCAGCCCTGCATTCCTAGTATAAATCTCACCTGTTCACAGTGTATTATCTTGGAGATAAATTGCTGTAATCTCTTTGCTAATATTTTATTTAAAATTTTTCCATCAATATTCATTAGAGAAACTGAGCTATAATTTTCTTTCTCTGTTTTGGCTCATCCTACTATTTAATTTTAAAATCAAATTTGGATTATCAAATCATTTCCCCAAATATTTACTGTAGTTATTGGATAGTAAGTCCCTGGACTTCAAGGATGGCAAATTGGTATCATTATTCCTGTTTTCAAGAACAATTCTCATGTCCTGGTTTTTGTTCGTTGGCCAACATTTCCAAGATACACTTAAATTTCCCTAAAAATGCAAATAACTTCCTAAACAAAATGATTTGAGGAATCCAAGAGCTCATTCTGCCAAAGCAAAATGCTGTTGACCTTTGAAAATGTGGAACGTGAACATTTTGGAATATGGATCCTTCTCACAATGCAAATTTGGCACTGTAAATGTGACTAACATAGCTGCCCTTCTTGTTCATCCTATTCAGGTTTAGAGAAATTGAGATTGGTAGAATCCATGAGATTTTGCCAATGTTTTTTTTTTTACAGAGATTACTAAAAAACTTCATCTAAAATCTCTTGTTTAGAGCAAAAGAATGTCTGGCTCATCTATTTTTCTATTTTGATTAATTTTCTTTCTTCAACATTCAAGAAGTATTTACAGAATGCCTGCTATGAGCTCTGTACAACTAGTCATTACCTTGCACAGGACAATGGTCTACTTAGGAGGACAAAATGTATATACATGAAGCACGCTCCTCCCACCCAAATGATCTCAAAGTAGCATATAAGTATGTGCATAACAACCTAAGCATGGATTACATCCATAAGTTCAGAGAGGAAGTCAAATATAGGAACATTTAGAGCAGAGTATGAGTAGTTAAGGAAGGTTGAAATGAACCTTGGAAAAAGCCTTAAAAGAAATGGTAGATTGGAGTTGGGTACTCTAGAGATGAGAGGATGTTTAGGGTTGGAGTGGAGAATGGAATTATTAAATATATGGGGAAAGAACTGAACAATCTATGTTGAGGCAACAGTAAGGGAAATGTCTGACTGAAGCAAAGAGGCTACTGAGAAGATTGGGAGGAGAGAGATAATGAGGAGAGCAACAATTTTCTATCAAGTTCACACCAAAGGTAATAGAGATCCAATGGATATTTTTGAAAAAGCAATGACATGCTAAAAATTTTTATAGGCATGAAAAGGATATTGTTCTTTCTAAAGTTACGAACTGGGTAAAACTGAAGTTAGTGAAACAGTTAGTAAAAAGGCTTTTGGTATTTAAAAGAATATTAGGTAATAAAGAACCTGGCTTTTTCCTTTTCTTATATATTATTTGGAAATTTAGAAAATGATTTGGACATCACTGTCATGTACCTGGACTTGAATCAGGAGAAACATAGGTTCAAATCCTGTCTGAGACTTACTAGATATTTGATAGAGTATAGGAACTTAACCTCTCTGACTCTCATTTATTAAAATAGTTAATTATAGTATCCATAGTACTTATTTTCCAAGGTAATTGTGAGAATCAAATGAGGCAAAAAATGTTAAGTACTTTGCAAACTTCAAAGATTTAATGTTAGTAATATTAATGTTCCTAGAGTAATGAAGAATGCTCAAATATCTTCTCATAAAGGGCACAGAATATAGCCTGTGAATGTGTTGCATGTGTGCATATGTATATATAAGCCTAGATAGATGTAATGGCAAGTAAAATAGGATCTTTTGTTATTTTTGTTTTAGTATAATCAAGATGTATAATGCCTCCATTTGAATGTGACTGAGAAGGATCTTTCCCATCCATTGTCAGGCAAGGGAAGATTTGAAAGAAGGTCCATGTCTTTTATTAATGAGGCACTGCTTCTTAAGGAATGTGATGCCCTTTGGCTCTAAAAAGTGTATAAAGACTCTGAAGTTTTACTTTGGGGTTTAATTTTTGTAATATAATTTGAGTGCCAGAAGAGGACTCTGGGAAGCCGCTAAAGGAGCCCCCTGACTTTGAGAACCAGAAATTGTGCTTCTCTCTCTAATAACTATGGTCAGACAGTTGGAATTATCTGTTGAATTCAGTTAGAGGAAGCCATGTCTGTTAACTTTTAATTTCTCTGTATTTTCTTTGAAGTTCAGGGTGTTGACTCCTCTGAAGTGTGTGTATGTGTGCTTGGTTAAAGAAATGATACATGCACGTGATTAAAGTAATTGTTAATCCCTCAAAAGTTGCTTGCCTTTTATGAATGCAGATCTAAGAACCCGTGATAGCAGGCCCTGCTGTGTATGTTGGAGTGATTACTGATACAATAGATGAATTTATATATATTTATATATATATATATATATATATATATATATATATATATATATATATATATATATATATATATATATATATATATATATATATATATATACAGAGAGAGAGAGAGAGAGAGAGAGAGAGAGAGAGAGAGAGAGAGAGATATAGTTTATTATCATTTCATAAGTTTTCTTTGTTCTTCTTTGTTTTTACAAAAAAACTCCTAACACTTTGCTTGCATCCTCAGATACAAATATCTATTGTCTTGCTTTAGTCCATAGTTAACCATGGTTCCTTAAGTGATGGAGAGAGTAGCCCAGAGCAGATTAATTAGAAATGTGGTTTACAGCGAGAGTGATAGGAACTGACATTGGGCAATTTAACTATAGAGACAAATCAGTGCTGGGTCTGCCTAAGCTAAGTTTGAATTCATAAGGAGTTATGGTAAGGAGTATAGTAATCAAGTCTAGGTGTAATGGTACCATACTTGGCCTAATCCTAAGCTTTTTATCTTAAGTTAGAGAAGATGTGTTGTCCATTCCCCTCTTCCTTTATTTATTGATGGATGGTAACTGAGCTACATGTAACTAATATATATGCTAGACAGAAAAGATAACCTCATTGGTATATGTTTAGTTTTGTTGATGTGACTATTTCTGGTAGTTTTGAATTTTGACATGTATTCATTTATCTAGTTGTCTGAAAATAACTTGATTGTGCCAAATGTGTGCTTGAATTGGCATGAAACTTGACAGCCCACTGCAATAGACTATAGCTGGGAGAATATTTCCCTAGTCATTCTTGATGTTAGGCGAGAATTCAACAGCTCTCTGGAAATTGGGGTGGGGTGAACTGATGCTCCTTGTTTTCTGTGTCTGACATATACTTAACAATTTTTTTTGTTAAAATACAATACCTACAGAAAATCCTAAATTCTAGGTTTAAATTGAATTTTACATTAATAAGTTTGAAGTACTTGTTTAAAATGATATTCTTAAAGTTACCTCAAGCTCTTTGGGGAGGTTTGCAAGAACTTAATTTTATACTTAGGTTTCTGGGCAATGAATACAAAGCAGTTAGTGAATTTATAGGTACTCATGATGCTAGTGAAATATTTTAGGCCATATACCTCTTCGTTAAATATCAGGTCTTGGGCAATATTTGGAAATGGACTACTGAACCAGGGAAATGACCACTCCATACTTTCTACTAGTCTTGAAGTCTTGCTTTCTGGAAAGCAAACTGGACCTTATCTCAATCTACAGAAACCCTTAATCTTCGTAGTTTATCCATAGACAGCATATTGAAGAGATTTATTTTTGCAAAGTGTTCACTTTATTAATCTTGACCCATGATGATAAATTCAACCATCTCAAGTGACTTAAATTATTCATAACTTTATTTAGTAGAAGAACAAGAATATAGCTCTGTTAACCCACCATGCCTAAATGATTCTTGGAATAACCTGCTCACTCATATAAGCCTAATTTAATAGTGATCTCTTTCAGCACACTCAGTGATGTCCTAAGGGTATTGATTCACTATGTGGTAGCCAATATTCTTGTTGTTTACATATCTAAGGATAATTGTTCCACAGTTTTTAGCATAGCATATATCGATAGAAAAAAATCATGGATGTATTTGGAGATTTTTGGAAAGCTGTATTAACTCAGAGGTAACTGAATTGATATGCTGAAAGTGATACCTAAGGTAGAGGGAGGGAACTTGGAGTAGGCTTTGAGCTTTGTGAATTCCTTGTGTCCACTAGAATGCTATGAGTCTGTCCATTAGAATTGTACCCAGTCAGTGCTTGAAAAAGGTTAAACGGCCACTCTTCATGAAAATCCTTGAAAGGCTGAAAAATTATTATAGACAATAAACTGAAATGGAAGCTTTTCACTTCATATGTCACGTAAGGCAAAATATGTGATATGCGAATGTTTGGCATATAGCAGATATTTGGAACCAGGAAAGTTGTAGCCTAAACAATTCCATGGAAACTTCTAAACTAAAGATACTTGTTTTATTCCCCAGATAATTCCTGGGATGGTTGAACTCAGAAACTTTCCATGTACTGAAAACTGGGTGTATAACCAAAATATTATTTTTGAAATACTGGTTTGAAAAACAAATATTCAGTCCTGTGAATGTCTCTCTGCATGGAACGAAGAATATAATAAACAAATTATTTTAATGTGCTGCTCTTACCTAAAGCAGAGAATGTTTTCCATTAGAAAAATCAAGGAAAATTATTGAACTATTGTCCTGAAAATTCACAATAAAGTATATACACATGCACACACTCAGGCACACACATATACCATGAAGGAGTTTCGATTTTAGCATTGGACAGAACTCCTGGTGTGGTAGTTCCCTCCACCACTGTTGATCACAACTGTTCTTTGATGTTGTCAGAGGCACGTAAATGTTAAGTAATTTACCCACAATCATACTGTAGATGTCAGAGCCAGGATTTGAACACAAATCTTCTTGGATTTAAGACCAACATAGCATTTACCTCAGCAAGTTACCTCTCTTTATCTGGGATGCACTTCCAAAATTTTTATTCTTTTCTATATTTTCTCTTCTAATTTCCTAATTCCCCTCTTGCCCTTTTACTCTGTCCTTTCTTGTTTTATTTTTCCTCTCAGTAGAACCAATGAAAGCTAGGCATTATTTATTAAACAGATCTTGAAAAGTAACTATTCAAAAAATTCTACTGAAATTGAACAACTGAAAACTTAATCAAATGTTTAAGTGGTATGAATTTGGAACATTTTGAAGAAAATTGTCGTTATGTAGGTGTAAAATGTAAATTATTTGAGAATTACACTTATTTAAGCACTGAAAGTCAATTCAACAAGGATTTATTTAGTTTATACTAAATCAATACCATTAGCACATAGTTAACTGGGATATAAAAGTCAGAAAAAACTGTGACTTTTAGTGTCTTGACAATATAGCCTTTTGCTCTGAAATGACCTTTTCTTTTGGGTGAGTGGCTGGGAGTGCAGGTAGGTGATTTTGGAGTAGTGCAAAGAGCATAAGAATACTGACCTATTACTTGAAAGATCTGGGCCCTAATTATTAGCTTTGTAACCTTGGGCTAATCATTTCATCTCTGTGCTTGATTTTCTTCTCTTTAAGATGGAAATAACATCACTATCATTGCTCAGTTATGTGCAGGTTTTTTGTAAACTTCAAATGAAATAGCTACCTTTCTTTTCAGCTCAGTGGTGAAAATAGGAGGAGGACAGGGGCATGCTCATGAATATTTATTAGCTCTTTAAAAAAATTATTAGTAACACTTTTAAGTTTAATTTACACTATTAATATTGTCTCCATCATTGTTCTTATATCTTGATAATTGACAAAACAATAAATTATGCCTGATTTGTAGCTTTTATTAATTCTCAAGGTATAAATGCTCAAACTAAAAATTTAGCAACTGGCTTTTGTGAGCTAGTATAAGCTGACTCCTGCACATCCCTGGTTACTGAAGAATATATGCTACTGACTTGGCTCTGTGCTGTGTCTGATATGACTGCAAAAGTTACAAGATCACTGTGGGCTGGAAAACTGAATAGGTGTCTTTGAGCAGCAGAAGTAAAAAAAGAGACAAAGTGTATGTGAGAGTGCTTTTTAAGTTATTTCTCAGAGCAAATGTGATTCCCCTTTCCCCAAATTATTATAGCATATTATCTAAGTTTTTCTTTTGTCCTTATATTATCTCTTTAATCACAGTTAACTGTGAGCTTGTATTCTTTCCAAGGACTATAAGATCCTTGTAGCAAGTATCTTACAGCCTCATCATTGTTGGAGACCTCAGGGGTAATCACTTTTCTGTCTCCTCACCAGCAACTTTCTCACCCCAATGATGCTTCTGTCCTGTGGCTTTGTCCTCTAATTTGGAAGGGCCTAATCCTCAGGACCTTCTCATAAGGTGCCCAGCCTGTGGTAACTTCACTCCAAACTCCATTTTCTCTACAATAACCTTGCCCCTATGCATCTACTTCCTTTCTCATACCTCAAAACTTTCAAGCTATTTTCCTATATTGTCTTCCTTCATTAAAATAAAAACTCTTAGAGGGTAAGGGCTGCTTTTAGCTTGTATTTATTTTCCCAGTGCTTAACATAGTTCCTGGAACATAGTGAGAGTATCATAAACGCACTTATAAATTAATTGTTTATCTGTCTTTATAAATAAGAGAATGGAGTTAAAAAGTGACAATGACGTACACTGGATCATCCAGGATTGGTTTGTTGGTTGCTGTACTTCGTTCTTGAAGAGGAACAAAATGACATTACTATGCTAGAGGTCAAGTTTCAGTGTGGCTGACTGTGGCTGATTAGATCAATGCAAGTTCAGAATGCTCTACCACAGGTCAGCACAAATAGTTCGTGTGCACATTTGGGATGGATTCTCCAAATTTGCACATCCTGTGTTTCCTGTAAACTGTTTCAATTCTGCTTTGCTCATAGAGCACAGCACCTTCTCTGATGTGGGCATGCCATGCTGAGCAGTTCTGTGCCAATGTCTCCCAGGTCACACAATCAATTCCAAAGATCTTAAGGGAGAGCTTAAGATTGTCCTTCTTCTGACCACCATGTGAACATTTGATCTGTGTGAGTTCTCCATCAAATAGCCTTTTTGGCAAGCATAAGTTTTGCATTCAAACAACATGGTCAGGCCATAAGAGCTGTGCTCTCTGATGCAGAGCTGGGATGGTTGGCAGTTTAACTCAAGAAAGGACCTCAGTGTCTGGTGTATTATCTTCCCAAGTGATCTTCAGAATCTTCCTAAATCAATTTAAATGGAATTGATTCAGTTTCTTGTCATGGTATTGGTATACTGTCCAAGTTTCACATACATGCAACAATGAAGTCGGCACAACAACTCTGTAGACCTTCAGTTTGGTAGTCAGTCTAATAACTTTTCTCTCCCATACTTTCCTCCAGAGCCTCACCGAGCTAGCTCTGGCAATGAATGTGTCAACCTCATTATCAATGGGTATGTCCCTGGAAAGTACACTATCAAAGTAAGTAAATATATCCACAGCATTCAAAACTTCTACATTTGCTGTAAACTTTTTCGGTCACCTCATTTGCTCTTATTGATTCAGCTATAATCTCTACGCAGATGACTATAACACATAAGTGTACACACATATAGGTTTCTGCATATATATGTGTATAGGTATATGTGTATATTATGGCCTATTCTCTTCCCAAAGCTTCAGTTCCACATTAACTACTGAGTATTTGAAATTTCAAATTGGATACTCTTGAGATATCTTAAATGCAACATGTCTAAAACTGAACTCATCATTGTTCTCCCTAAACTCTGATGTAATGGCAAGTAAAATAGGATCTTTTACTGTTTTTGTTTTATTATAATCAAGAAATATAATGCTTCTATTGGAATGTGACTAAGGAGGATTTCCCCCACTCATTGTTGAGCCTGGGAAGATTTGTAAGAAGGTATATGTCTTTTGTTAATGAGGCTTCTCAAAGGATGTGATGCCCTCTGCCTCTAAAAAGTGTATAAAGATTCTGAGGTATGAATTTTATTTTGGGGCTTACTGACTGGATATGTTTGTTTGGCCAGAGCAGGACTCTGGGAAGCCGCTAAGAAGCCCCCCGGCTCTGAGAACCCAGATGTTGTGCTTCCCTCTCTGGTAACAGTGGTCAGATAGTTGGAGTCCAACTGTCTGTTGAATCAGGCAGAGGAAGCCTTGTTTGTTGACTTTTAATTTCTCTGTATTTTCTTTGAAGTTTAAGGTGCTGACTCCCCTGAGTCATTCCTGGATGATATATGTGCTTGGTTAAAGTGATTGTTAACCCCTCAAAACCTGCTTTCCTTTTATGAATGCAGATCTAAGAACCTGTGATAACAGCTCACCATGTGTATATTGGGGTGCTTACTGATACATCTGCTATTCCAAACTTCCCTGTTTCTTTTGAAGGTATTAGACACTACTAGTTTCTCAGGTTTGCATTATCATGGACTCCTCATTCTCCCTCATCCTACACATCCAATCAGTTGCCAAATTTTGCTGTTTCCACCTTCATAGAATCTCTCATATCTGACCCTTTCTTTTTACTCACTACCACCTTAGGAAACTACTACCTTAGTTCAGGCCCTCATCACTTCTCACCTAAATAACTATAATGACTTATTTCCTAACTGACCACCCTGCTTCAAGTCTCTCTTTACTCTAGTCTCTACTGCTTACTACTGCCAAGGTAATTTTCCTTCATCACAAGTCTGACTATGTGACTCCCCTTTTCAACCAACTCTAGCAATTTCCTGTTGCCTTTCTTAACTGTTTTGTTTGGCTTTTAAAGTCATCTTTATCCTTCAAACCTTATTGCATATTACTCCTCTACTCTGTAAGTCAGCGAAACCAGACTTCTTTCTCTTCCTTACTCACAACACTGCATCTTCCATCTCTGTGTTATTCTTCATGCCTGAAATGCAGTTTCTCCTTATTTTTGCTTCACAGAGTTCTCTCTTACTTTAATTACAGCTAAGATACTACCTTCTATCACTATCACTTTCCTGATTGTGTGTATTTGTGTACATGTACAGACACACATGTGTAATACATTATATGTATATCCACATATATGTATATATATATTACATTGCATATTATATATGGAGAATTCACTGTAAGTTTTTATTTTATTTTTAGTGCTAGTGGAAATGTCCTAGTAGAAATGTTTAAAGAAGAGGTTTTAACTTTTGTATCATGGGCACTTGACAGTAGGATGGCTTAGCTGATGAACTACTTCTCAGAATAATATTATTAAATGTAAAAATATACATATAATATATCAGATATATATATGTGCATATATAAAGTATATATATGTATATATACATATATATATTCTTCATATTGTTGTTGTATATATTTTCATATGTACTTGTATCCTTCTTAGAATGTGGTAAGTTCATTGAGAATAGGAGTTGTTCCACTCTCTGTACTTGTATTCTTAGTATCTAACTACTTGAAATATAGTAGGTACTCAATAAATACATGGTGATTGATTGATCAATTGATGACAGAATTGATTAGAAGGAAGAGAGAAGAATGAATATCACTTGGGAAATTCGTACTTTCAATGGTCTTAACCTGCTTGCATCCATTTAAACAAAACAGCTCAGTATTCTTGCAATAATGTTCTCTAATTGCAAATCAAAGAACATCAAAAAACCTGAAAAGTCAAAACTGTTGGTGATCCAAAGGGTTTCTCTATGGTGATAATATATTTTTAATGATGACTTCCTTAACAGGAAGTATACTATGGGCCATCATTCAAAAAACAGATAATCAGAAAAATAAGTAAATCAGTCATGTATCAAGGATGAGGGATTAAAAAAAAATAGCAGCCTGAGTGCTGGTCAGCACAAAATGATAAAGGATCTAATAGGTTTCCTTTCCTTTCTTTTCTTTCTCTTTTCCAGCTATGCTGGGGGCAGATTAAAAAAAAAAAAGACTAGAGTCATTTCTCCCTTCCCCACTGCAAAATGTTTTAGGAAGAGAAGGAAATCAAGAAGGGACTGCAGAAAAATAAGATAGCTTTGAAACTGACATATTGAATTCATCCTGTAGTTAAAAAGAAAAGAAAGATGTACGTAATAGACAGGCACAGTTTCAGGTGCAGCTTTCTTCTATTCTACAGATTATGGCCTTTTTTGCTTTTGTTTTCTTTAAAGTCAGAATAAGAAAATAAAAATCTCTAGAGGAAAACCCTTATCATGGTGAGTAAATAGCTCCTGCATGAACAAGAATCACACAATAAAGGAGATGGAACAGGATATGCTCTGTATCATTGAGAGAAGCTGAGATTATGGATTCACTGAACGATTGAAGTATGGATCATTGTAGCATGGACCAAACTCTTTGGTACTGCTGTGGATTTCACTCTGAGTTTTTATTTTATTTTTAGTGGTAGAGTAAATGTCATAATAGTCTCTTCCATCAAGGAGCTTACATTCTAATACAATGATTTTTAACTTGAGGTACTCAGAATTTCAAGGTATCTGTACATAGATTTTAGTGGTGGAGGACTATAAACTTGGATGGGAAAAAAGATATTTCTTTATTTTCCCAGACTGCAAATTAAAATTCAGTATTTCCTTCAATTCTTTAGAAACTTATTTTGAAAAAAGATTTATATTTTACCAACCTGCTAAAGTTATCCATGGCACACAAAAAGGTTAATAATAACTATTCTAATAGGAGGAATCAACCTACACATAGGTTCATTAAAAATATAAACAAAGTAAATACACATTTTTTTTGGAAGTGGCTCTAACAACTGGGATTATCAAGAAAGGCACTTAAATGGAATTTCACTTAAATGGTGTTGAAAAGAATTTGGACTTCCAAAAGGCAGAAGTTAAGTGGAAGAACATTTTAGACTTGGAGGAGAAACTGGATTGTAGAGGAGAAAAATTAAATATCATATATGGGGAAGATCAGGTAGGATATTTTGATTGCAATATAGGGTGGATGTAGTCAGAAATAATGTGGAGGCAGTGTAGAAAAATTAGGTAGAACTTGATTGCAAAGGACTTTAAATGCCAAACACAATAGTTAGATTTAGTAGGAATAAACTGACTGTGTTCCATGGCAATTAATCAGTATGGTTTATTCCTTTTATTTACCAAAGCTTGCTTATATTCAGGCATATTTACTACTGTATAGCATATTTTGTTTACTCAGCACAGGGGCACCTTGCATTTACATACTGAAAAAAGAAATATTATACACTTATGTATATATATACATGTATACACACATTTATACATTGAAAATACCATTATAATATAGATATGTATATATATTATATATGGAAATAGTAAGTATGTACTTTTATGGGCATGATTTTAAAAATCCACTTCTTTAAACTAGCACTGACAGTATGTTTTATGTGCAGATGAGAGACTAGGGCTCAGCAGAATGACACTTTCTGCATATTTCCACACGAGAAAGAAAAATCTATTCCACTTCCCTAGACACAAATGAGAACTTTTGGTGCTAGGGAAGGGTCTGAAAATTTTTACAGGTTAGTATGAAATCATGGTAACAAGTTGAAATTGAAGGATTGGATCAAGGAAAGATGTTGTGACTTCAGCATTTGGACATTTTAATGCTCTGTAGTAGTACATCAAAGGCATTTGGCATGTTTATATATTTTCAACTCTGGCAAATTATTTGGTGTCAGCTTACTGCTTATAATTAGATAAATATTTAGAAATTAGTTTATATACAGCAGAATAGAACAAATGCTTGATTTGGAATCAAATAGGTTGGATTCCTGCCTCTGTTACTTACTACCTATGTGACCTTAGGAAAATTACTTAATCTCTCTGGGCCTCATTTTTCTCAATGATATATAATTCAAAGTTTAGCATTCCAAACTCTGTGCTCACATGAACAACATTCCGTGTTTGGAGCATTTCCTCACATCACTCTCTCTTGGGTTGCTATTGCCTCTTTCACCCCAGAGTTCCCTCTTGGAAATCTTAGCATAATGCTTAAATAAATATTATGCCTAGGTTATTGTAGATATGGGTAAAAAGTGATACTCATAAACACTGAAGGTAAAGATATCAGTGATTTCAATCCTTATCAAAAGAAATTAGGGTGGGGGTGGAGAATCCTATCCTTATAGCTAAATTGATTATTTTAATAGTCATTTGAATTCCAAATATCAATCTATGGCTTTCAGATCAGCTGTTTTTGTTAGAACACTTTTTGTAGATAAAAGCAGAAAGTTGGTATTTTTTTAATGAAACAAGTCACTATTAAAGTAATAATAATAGTAGTACTCAGTAAAGAAATAACTTCTATTATAAGCAAATCCAAAGAACCCTGGGAAGATAATAGAGTGAAAGGAATAGTAGAGTCAGTTCTCCTTCCACCACATCAAATAAACAAGCAATGAGTCTCAGAAACAACAAACTTATTTCTTGCCCTTAAGGAAATTAAATGTCAGCAAGGGGAGGCAATACATGTTGCAGGTCAATACATGAGTGTTGACTTGAGTGAGTTTTGCTCTGGAAAGTCATGGGGTGGTGAGTTGGTCTTTAGGGCATTACAGGGGTAGATGGCTAGATTTGATGTGAAACATGGCATGTGCTGGGGTCAGCTACATTCTATAGCTACTGGCTAGATGCATTTGCACTTGTTTCCTCATCAATCAAGACTACTTAATCCCAATTATTGGTGATACCTTACACCTATATTAGTTGATTCCTAGGAAAAGTCATAATAAGTTATTAATATGGAATTAATTTTTTTAAAACTTTTGGTAAGTCAATATAATTTACTTATTTTTTAATCTTGTGTATTTGATCAATGTAAAAATCAATTTAAAAACATTTGTTTTTTCTGAAAAAGGGTCTATAGATTTCTCTAGATTTTTGAAGGGTCCATGACATTAAAAGAAAAGGTTAAGAATACTTTTATATAGTAAGATGCCAAAAAGAAACCTAGGACCTCTTACCAAGATCAGACAACAGTTTCACAGATATTGTTGCCCAAAGTCCCCTTCTCCTGCTCCATTTTCATGTCACACAAAGCTCGGGCTTGGCTAGACAAAATATGCAAACTAAATTCATAATTCTATATCCAGACTTCTCAGTGATATGAAATATGTAACTCAAGCTCTGTTTTCCACAAAAAAAACATTCTAATTTAATCATATCTTCTTGGTGACTTGGGTTTTATAACCATTTATATAACGTCTTACTCCTCCCACAATAGTTGGGAACCAAGCATCTCATTTCTAGCCACTGAGACTCAGCCCCATCCATCATAGGAAGGCAGTCTACTGAAAAAGACTCATCACCCTAAAAGTTCATCAAATTGATCAATGACTTCTCTTATTGATTCTTTACATGTAAAAATGAGGAGGTTACATAAAATGGTTTCTGCTTTCTGCCAGGTCTAAATTCCATGACTTTGTACCATAAATGAAGACAGACAAATTCAAGGAGTGTCTGGGGAAACAGAGACAAAAACACAGAGAGACAGAGAGACAAAGAGACACACACACACATACTTACAGAGAGAGAGAGAGAGAGAGAGAGAGAGAGAGAGAGAGAGAGAGAGAGAGAGAGAGAGAGAGAATACCATGTGCTAGGCTTCACATATAAAATCATAAAATGAGAGAGACTTGGGACTACAGAAATATCTGTGGTTATCTGAAACCTCCTCAAATGCAAGTTTTCTCCTCCACTTCAGCTTTAGGATTGGGAAAGATCCTACACTTGACTTTCTTGGCATTTCAAAAGTACTGTAAATTGCTGAGCAGTTAACAGAGGCCTAGGTATGTAATGATGACAGACCCTAAAAGAATTAACAAGGTCTGTATCATGAATGGAAGTACCACAGTGTTGTATAATTGAAAGAGAACTGGATTTGGAATCTATAGGTATGAATTCAAATCCCAGTCAGTGGCTTTTTATGTGACTGGACAAGTCAGTTCAACTTTCAGGTACTCAGTTAAGGTCCTTCCCCATTCTAAAATTCTTTTATTCATTCAATATGCATTTTAAAACCTATTATGTTCCAGGCATTGTGCTAAACACAGGTACTACAAAGAGAAAAGCAAATCAGTCCTTGTCCTCAAGGAGCTCACATTCTGTTGGATTAAAAAAAAAAAGGAACACAATGATTACAGAAGACCTACCTCCTATATTTTGGCAAAGTAGTGATAAAATAGAAGTTCAGAATGAAACATGCATCCTTAAACATAGACAATGTGTTGATTTCTTTTCCTTGATTTTACATATTTATTACAAGAGAGGGACTTGTATTTCAAGGTGGGGGGAGAGGAGTTGGTAGGTAGTGTGACATAAATATATCCAGAAAAAGAAATCAATAAAATATTTTAAAATGTACAGAAGAAAACAGTGAGTTCACATTTATGTAGCATTTTAAGATTTGCAAAGCACTTTACTCACTTTAACCTCACAACAATTCTGGGAGGTAAGTACTATTACCATTTCCATTTTACAGATAAGGGAACAGAGGGAGACAAAGGATAATTTACCTGAATAGAGTCACACAGCCACTAAGTTTCTGAGCTTGTATTTAAACTCTCTTAAGTTCCTTGCCAAATTAGGAATTCACTGTTTCTTCTACAATTTTCTTTCACGTTCTTTTACACAGAAATTTCTGTATTTATTGATTAAGTTCACAATAAAAGAAAATTAAAAACAAAACTTGTACAGAGTTATTTCTGGGTGTCAGACACTAATAATTGGAGAGACAGGCTAGACTTCCTGTAAGAGATGGTACCTCGGCTGATATCTGAAAGCAGTTTGGGAATTTGGTAGGTGGAGATAAAGAAGAAGTACATTCCAAGTATGAGGAACTGTGTGTAAAGACAATGAGATGGGGTTATCTTCTATAGGAATATAAGCCAATTTGATGGGGACATAGCACATACAAAATAAAATACTTCACAGGTAGTCCATAGGCAGACTGAGAAGACTGGGAAAGACTTTAAAATGGTTAGATCTGTGTGTTAGGAATATCAATTTAGTAGCTGGGGGAGAGGGGGTGGATGGCAGTGGGAGAGGTGGGAGAGACTGGTGACAGACTAACTGGGATACTATAGCAGTCATTCAGACAAAGCTTTCTATGTGAACTGCATGCCATTTAGGAAGAAGAGACATAAAAGGACATTTAAGAAATTCAGTTTGTAGAAATATCCTGAAATTTGCTAAGCAGGACAGTGGACAATCAAATATTGGATAACTCAATTTGAAGACAAAGTCAAATAGCACTGAATAGTCACTATCCTTGCAGAAACATGTTTAAACACACAGTGGTATTATGGTGCAGGTACCATCCTAAGTCTTGCTAAGCCTTGGACTAGTTCTTGAAGCTGTAAAGTGGCTTTTTTTTTTTTTTGACTGACCTCTTCTACACCTTTTTAAAAGTACGGCACTTGTCATCTGGAGGTCAGGCTAACCAACTCTACTGACAATTCTTAATTTATTCTTGGTTTTAGATGCAATAACTCCAACACTTCGGATAAAATCCATAGCCTCACTTTCCTATAGCTTTTCCTTTCCGATCTAAATAAGCATCTGCAACTAATGTCTTGATATGGAGGCTTCCTTTGGAAATTATTTCTGCCATCTTGAAGGACTTTTCCCTTAGTGTTCAAGTAGTTTTTCCTTTCTTCAGTTTTCTTAGTTCCCCTGCTCTAGATCCTTCACTCAGAGTTGGCTGTTTAACTTCTGCTGACTGGACTCTCTAGATACCATTCAGTAGATTGACTGAAATATAACCTCACTTCAGGTCAAATGCCTTTAGGCTGAAAGCCATTTCCAAGAAGGATGAAAAACTTAGACATTTCAAGTCTGTCTCTTTGGCAGTCTCAATGTAAGTACAATGATGGAATTTTGCTTTCTCTCTCCTCTTTGTCAGCATCTGGAATTCAAATGTATAGTGAAGTCCATTCTTGCTGATGTGAAAGAATAGATATCTTTTTAGAAAGTGGCTATTGTAATACTGAATAGATAAACCACAGTGTTCAAAGGTTGAATTTATATGTGTTTTTGAAAGATGTAGTGTAGTTTGATGTGAAAATTTAAGTCTGTTTTAGAAATTTCTATACTTTTACTAACTTAATATTGCTAGGTAGTCTGAGACTATAATTTTGTCCTATGTTTAAATGTGGAAATATGCTGTTTTCAATTTCTTTTAGGCCCTAACATATTCTAAAGAGACCTATAGATTGGAAGAATAATAAAACGAGATGCCATGGCATTGAAAGAGTAATGTTGAGTAATGACAGATTCTGTGAAACTGTGACTGTTTATTGAGATCTCAAACTCTCAAGCAGACCTATATTCAGTAATTTCTCCTCATCATCATTCTCTTCTAGTGAGGGACAGAAAAAAATAACCAAATCTATTCTGTGATTTACTCCATAAGGAACTTCCTAGAAGGAAACTGAAAATTTATAGTCCTGGAGCGATTGGGATCATGGGAGATTGACAATCTTGTCCAGGGTCACACAGCTGATCTGCATCAGAGGCAGTCTCTGAACCCATCTTTCACTGTCTAATTATGGCTTGTCAGAAAAAGTTACAGAGCACATGATAATCAATAATTTAACATAGGAAATGGTAGCCATTCCCTTTCACTTTTTCTACTAGGGCCACTGGTTGGTTAAGTTATCATCAGGCTATCCAATGAAATTTTGACTGATTTTAATATTTTCAAGGGCTGGCCTGCCACTGATTGACAACTCATCAGGGAGTAGAGGAACACAAATGGCCAAGACCCTTTCATTTTCCTTTCTTCAGATTCAACAGAAGGAGGTCAGGTGTCTCAGGATGCAAGGAGCATGCAGAGATACACAATGGAAACACCAAATTCCTAATGACACAATTTCTAGCTTAATTTTGGCTTTCTCTAAATGGGACAGTACATTCCCCCTCCCTCTTCCCATAGCTTTATATGGCCATGGATTCCTTTTTTTGTTGACTCAATTTTCCTTTATAAAAATGAGATTATATGTTGGAATTGAGACAAATGAAAAATCTGAGAGACAAAGTTTCTGGGTAATTGATAATCAATTTATTAATTAAGGTAGCAAATAATAAACTCAGACCAGTGGTTTTTCTTGTTAACTAAAAACCTGGAATGGGAATTGTTGAATGTTTAAACACCTGGGGAAAAGGTGGTGTCCCTGACAGGTAGAAATCAATCCTGATTGGTTAACAATTAATGAAAAAATGAATATTATAATGACCAGTACTTTTTCCAATGAGGTGTTAGGGATGTGACTTTGATCACATCAGTACTCCCAGACCATTTAGCCTCCTGTTATCTCTACAAAAAAATCTATTCTCCACCCAGACATTAAGTTGAACAATGATAGGGTTAGGGTAAAAATTCTATTTAGATAAGATGGTCTTGGTGGCATGAATTTTTTGACGAGGTTTGGAAGTTCCTTGAGAGACTGGGCTTTGAAAGAGAAAGCAAAAAAGGTTCTCTAAGTCCCATATATTGGTTTTTAATATAGAAACAAAATAATAGTTTTTCTCAGGATAGTGGAAAAAGTAGTGGGATTAGAATCAGAAGACAATTAAAATGTTGGCTATACCACTCCTGATCTGTGACACCTAGGGATAATCACTCTTAATCTTTGTGAAACTCAGTTCCTCCATTTGTAAAATGAAAATGGAATGATTTGGACTAAATAGCCTCTGAGACTTCTTCTAGTTCTGAATCTGGGAACTGGTATTTTACTAGCTCTGGTTCCATCCCAGTGAAATCTTTCAACAGTATTTGGATTAGGGTCACTCTTCTTTCAAGGTTGGTACAACCACATTGGGTACTTTTTCATGTGATGTGAGCAGCAACACAGGTGTGTTTCCAGTCAACAGCATCTAAGTAGGAACTTGCTAGGGTACCTGAAATTCTCATTTTAGTCATTTTTTGAGTTGACATTGTGTCCAAATCAATAGTCTATCTCTAAACAGTTACTGTGCACTTTCTATGTGTCAGGAACTGTGCTAAGTGTTAGGGTTGTCAAGAAAAGCAAAAATCCAATCATTCCCCTCTAGGAACTTGCTTTCTAATATGGGAGATAACATATACATTGTGTAGATACAATATATATTTGAATGGAAGGAAAGGAAGAAAAGCTAACCTAGAAATTTCTGTTAGCAGAATAGCACATTAAGAATATTATATGTTTGTTAGTTTGGCTAGTGGTCTCCTTAGAACAAGGATTCTTATTTTTTTCTGTCATGGACCCCTCTAACAGTCTATAAAGCCTGTTAACTCCTGAAAATATCTTTAAAAAATTCAATAATTGAGAAAAATCTAAAATTCTGTTAGGAACTAGTCAACATAAAACTGTAAATTCTTTTTCCATTCAAGCTCATGGACCCCTTAAAATCTACTCCTAGACCCAGGTTAAGAGCTCTTGCCTTAGAATAAGAATAAGAAAATAGAATGGAATCAGAAAAGCAAAGTCATCCAGGAGTAGTAGAGATAGCATTTGCTGAAGGAAAGGAGAAATAACATGAAAGGTCTAGACTATGGAGTACTTCCAGGCTTTCCAACTTGTTTATATTGGCATTTCTAGAGACTTTATAGGGTAGAGGGAAGGGTGAAAGTGATGGTACTGTTTCTTTGGAACCAGCAGGATTGGAATATGTTGATGGTGCTCTTGGCTTGAGATGAGGTGCTCTGGAGAAGATTTCTCTAAGAGAATGCACACATACAGGGAAATGAAGAAGAGTGGTGACTTTATAAAATGGTATCAGGTTACTATTGAAAATGCAGTTTCTAATTTCAAAACACAGACCATAGAGTATCAGAACCTTGTAGAGGAAAAAATGCTTGAATGGTTTAGGTTTATATCCTAGCTCTCATACTAGCTCTATGGACATGAGCATTTCATTTAACCACTGAAATTCAGTTACCTCATCTTCAAAATAGAAGTAATACTATTTTTACTCAGAATTCTTATCAAGAAAGTGATTTGAAACTTTTAGAGTGTTGTAGAAATGGGAGTTTTTATTTGTAGCAATTAATCAATAAACATTGATTAATTGTAAGCCTTGGAGACATAAAGACAAAAATGAAAACCTCCATCCTCCAGGAGCTCACATTCTAATGGGAAAAATCATACATACATATGAATATGTAAGAGATACACAAAGTAAATGCAAAGTAATCTTGTGAGGAAACATACTAGCAACTGAGGTAACCAGGCATGTTCTAATGCAGATGGTGGTATTTGAGTTAAACCTTGATGGAAACCAGTGATGCCAACAGACACAGGTAAGGAGGAACATTATTCCAAGCAAGGAAGACAGCCTGAACACTCATGAAAATGGGACTTGGAACATCATGTGTGAGAAACAGCTAGTAGGACAGTATGACTGGACTGAAGAGCATGAGGGGAGACAGAAATGTGTAGAAGACTCAGTGAGTAGGAAACGATCAGGTTGTAAAAAGAAAAAAAGAAGTCTTAAATGACAGAATTTTTTATTTGATCCTAGACAGTAACATTTAATAGGGGGACAATGATATGATCAGACCTATTTTTTAGGAAAATCAGTTTGTTAATTATGTGAACTTTGGGTTGGAGTAGGAAGAATCTTGAGGCAAAAAGACCAATTAGGAGGCCATTGTAATGATCCACGTCAAAAGTATTTGTGTGAGTAGAGGAAAGGGGGCATGTCTGAGAGATTTTGTAGAAAAGGAAATTATGAAATTTGTCAACTGATTGAATATGTGGAAAATGAAGTGATGATATCAAGGTTGCAAGTCTTGGAAGGAGAAAGGTGCAATTGGCAGTAGTAAGAAAACTAGGGTATGGGGGGAGGATTGAGTCCTATTTTTGGACATGTTGAGTTTTAGATGATCCATTTTGAAATGCCCAATAAATAGGTTGTGATGTGGGACTGCAACTCAAGAAAGAGATAGATATGGGAATCACCTCCACAGTCCATGGCAAGCTATTAGGCAAAGTGTGTGTGTGTGTGTGTGTGTGTGTGTGTGTGTGTGTGTGTGTGTAATTTACTATATATCAGGTGCTGTGTTTAGCGCAGGGGACAAAAAAAGGAAGATATAGATAGTTCCTGCCCTCAAGAAGCTTTCATTCTAATAGCTTTGAAAAACTGTGAGTTACCTGAGAAAAGGGGTAGGGTGCCTCTAAGAGAGAATCTGAAAAGGTGAGAGGGGAGCAAAAGACAACAAACCTGCCCCTTGTCAAAATGGAGTCCCTGGGAGGAACTCACTGATAGAAGAAGGGAAATAGCAAGTTGGAGAGAACTGATGAGGTCTGTAACTGTATAATCCTAGGATAAATTTATAGTATATATTTTTTCCAGAAAATAACTCAATTCAAAAACCAATAATCAGTAGCCATTATAGGAGAAATTCAAGAATTCACAAAATTACAGAATGGGAACCCCCATAACTATTCAAGTTGGGGTCAGGATTGATCTAGGGAGATTAATGGTAGAAAGTATAAAAAGCACTAAAGTTTAAAAATAATAAACTGTGATTATTTTGTAAATTTGCCTAGGATTAGCCCTATCTTTAGACCACAGCCCTAATTTTAAACTTAAATGCTTCATTTTTTCTGGTGTGGTAGCTATAAATTCTAGAGTTTTCTGGGGTTTATTACAGATTTCAGGAGGTGGCAGTTTCTTTTATTAGTTGCTGTCATGGATACTTAAATCCACACAAGAGAGAAGAAAAATGCTCAAAGAACATTATAAGCTGATTCCTTCTAGGATGAACAGTGTATTCATTAATTGAAACTTTCAGAGTTATTACATGCAGTTTAATTCCAAATTTAAGAAATGAGTTTTAATGATAAGGAAATTTATTATATGTTTTTCTTAACGTGGACAATTTTTCAGAAAGATATTGAGGTAGCAATTAAGTCCTATGTGTCTCATTAAGCAAGTTTATATAAGAGGCTAATTATGCTTGAAGTCCTTTTAAAAGTACTTTGAGGCTGTTTAATACAATAAGCATTTCCAATTTCAGCATCTGTTTTTTGCATTTGGTTGCTTCTCACTCATCTGATAGAAAATAATTTTATTAAACATTATATTAATTGGCATTCCAACAACTATTTCCTGGCCACTACTTACACATCCCACTAAGCAGTGTGTGAAAAGGATCTGTAATACTCTTCCTCCTTTATTTTAAAGAGCTAGGAAAAATAATATTAAAATTCATCTGGAGGAACAAAAGGTTCAGAATATCAAAGGTTCAGAATATCAATGAAAAGAAATGCTAAGGAAGGTGGCCTAGCCATACCAAATCTTAAGCAGCAAACACTTGATATTGTCTAAGAAACAGAGGGGTAGATCAGTGGAATAGGTTAGGTACACAAGACACAGCAGTCAGTGACCACAGCAGTCTATGATTTGATGAACCGAAGGACCCCAGCTTCTGGGCTAAAAACTCACTGTTGGACAAAAACTGCTAGAAAATACTATGGTGGAAATCAGGCATAGATCAATGCCTGACACTATATGCCAGAATAAAGTCCAAATAGGTACACAATCTAGGTATAAAGGCTGATACTATAAACAAATTAGGGGAGCAAAGAATAGTTTATTTGTCAGATTTATGGAGAATGGAGGAATTTATGACCAAACAAGAGATAAAGAACATTATGAAATGAAAAATGGATAATTTTGATTCCATGAAATTAAAACGTTTTTGCACAAAGCCAAAGCAAGCAAGATTAGGAGAGAAGTAGAAAACTGGGAAGGAATTTTTACAAATACTGCCTGTAATAAAGGCCTCCTTTCTAAAATATATAGAGAACTGAGTCAAATGTACAAGAATACAAGTCATTGCCCAGTTGATAAATGGTCAAAGAATATGAACAGGCAGTTTTCAGATGAAGAAATTAAAGCTATCTATAGTCATATGAAAAAATGCTCTAAATCAATTTTGATTAGAGAAATTCGAATTAAAACAACTCTGAGGTACCACATCATACCTATCAGATTGGCTAACATGACAAAATAGGACAACGATCAATGTTGGAGAAGATATGGGAGAGTTGGAACATTGATTCATTGTTGGTGGAGCTGTGAGCTGATCCAACCATTCTGGAAAGCAATTTGGAACTATATCCAAAGGTCTACAAAAATGTGCATACCCTTTGATCCAGAAATGCCCCTTCTAGGGTTGCATCCCAAAGAAATCATAAAAATGGGAAAAGGACCCACATGTCCAAAAATATTTATAGTGACTCTTTTTGTGGTGGGCAATAACTGAAAATTGAGGGGGAGACCATCTGGACAATGGCTGAATAAATTGTGGTACATGAATGGGATGGAATACTATTGTGCTATAAGGAATGATGACCAGATAGACTTCAGTAAAAAACAAAACAAAACAAAACAACTAGAAAGACTTAAATGAATTGATGCTGAGTGGAGTGAGCAGAACCAGAACAACATTATATCCAGTAACAGTTACAGTGTGAGAGGACTGTTTTTGATAGACTTAATACTTTACAGAAATGAAAGAACCTAAAACATTTCCAAAGGACTCATGATGTAAAATGCCATCCACATCCAGAGAAAGAACTATGGAGTGAGAATGCAGAATGAAGCAGACTATTTTCTCTTTTGTTATATTTTGTTTTGTGTTTCTCATGGTTTCTCCCATTCATTTTAATTCTTCTATGCAACATGACTAATGTGAAAATGTGTTTAATAGGAATTTATGTGTAGATCACATGTAAGATTAAATTCCATCTTTGGGAGGGAAGGGAAGAAAATTTGGAACTTATGGAAGTATTTGTTGAAAACTGTAAACAAATAAATTAATAAATTTGCAAAAAAACAATAATTCTCCACTTCTTTGACATCATTCATTTCCCTTTTCTACTCAAGCTACACTGACACCAACAAAATGTCCTTCCTTAGCAAGAGTTTTCACTGTATCATTCCTTTGTTTAACCTTTGCACAGGTTTATCATGGCATTATGCATCAGGCTTTCTAATTTTAGATCACAAAGCATTCTGCTATCACTCTGTGCCTTTCCATATTCCCATAGTGACTACTTTCCCTCTGCCCTTAGCTTTCCCAGTATCTCATTTCCATTTCACAGCTTGCACTTTGCATAGAAAAAACAATTTTCTACTTCCCATCCTCCTGCTATTCTTCCAGTCTTTTAAAAGCCACCAAAAGTTTTAGTTACACCTTTTTTTTTTTTTTTCAAAATGTGTTCAATGAAGATCTGTTTCCCTCACATTTTTGTTGAGGTAATTTTAGGATTTAGAGCAGTAAGGGATCTTTGAGATAATGTAGTACTATTCCCTCATTTTGCATATGAGAGAACTGAAGCCCAGAGATATTAAAGGTACTTGCTCAAGGTCATACAGATTAATTGATAAAGGCAGGATTTAAACCTAGATTCCCAGACTCTAAATTCAATGTTCTATTCATTATACTACACTGCTTCTCTGTTCAACTCAAGCAGGCCAAGATAGATTTTTTTAATATTTAGAAAAATAATAATTTGAATGAAATAATTGAGCTCCTTTTCCTTTTCTCTTCACTTCTGTTCCTGCCTGACCAATGGGCAAAAGTAAGTAATATAATTTTACTAGTGATTACTTATTGGGACATAAATAATTTTATCCAATAAATATATGTATGTTTAGGGAAAGAAATGGATTAGTTTTGTATGTAGAGCAGGGAAAATAGACAGCCCGATTGCAGCCCTAGTACCACAGTATGTTGAGAGATTGACAATATTTATAGCAGGTCTGTTCCTGAAGGCAAAGAATTAGAAACTAAGGGGAGAGGGGTTGTCCATTAATTGGGAAATCACTAAATAAGTTGTAGTAGCTTAGCACAATGTATGACAAAGTAGGTGTTTAATAAATATGAAAATGATAAACATGAATGTAATGGAATATTATTGCAACAATGAAAAATGTGACATTTTCAAAGAAACCTGGGATGATTTCCATGAATTGATGTAGAGTGAAATGATCAGAACCAGTAGAACAATTTATACAATGACAACTTTGTAAAGACAAAAAATTTTGAAAGATGCAATGAACTTCCATGATTTCAGAGGACTGACGATGAAGTATGGCATCCACATCCTGATAAAGAGATGATACATTCAATATTCAGAGTGAGGCATACTTTTGAGGGCATGGTCAATATGTAGATTTGTTTTGCATAATTTTTCATATTTATCACAAAGATTTTATTTATATTACTTTTTTCCTGTGGAGAGGGAGAATAGATTTTGTTATTTGAAAAAATAAGATTATACTTAAAAATTCTTATTAAGAATTTTTCTAGCACATGGGAGATTCTCTCTGGTAGCAGTGTGGGAGAATATGGAGCACCAGCTGAAAGAGTATGGATGAATTGCTATCTGTATCACTGGAGAAACAGCTACACCAGTAAGATTATGTATGTATTAAAAGCATACAAAATTTAAATAGATTTGCTATAATAGAATGTACAATGAAATTTATGTAATCAAATGAGAAAATTGATACTTTCTTCCACTTTTTTACATATACCATGTTATCTTTCTGAATATTTTAGAAACTTTTGCAGACAGTGGCAGCTGTTACTGGCAAATAGAAGCATGGCAGACATTTGTCCAACTTTAAAAAATACGTAGGCATAAAGAACATACACATAATTTTACTTTGAATTTTTCTTTTGTTGTCTTTTAATTTTGACTTCAAGAAATTGTGATTTAGTATTGATTTTAGAAAACATAATGTGAAAATCTTTGTTCTATATTTATTAGAAATTGGTTTAAAATATTTAACAAAAATACTGAGTTTGAATTCCGCACTTGTGTTTCAGGTCTTCCATTTAGTAAGTATGCTACTTTAAGCACACATTTATTCATTCTCAGTTTACTTTTCTGTAGATTAGGCATAATAATGTCTTTGCCATCTGATTGGTAGGATTGTTTTGAGACTCATGCAATCACACACACACACATGCACATATATGTGAGGCATTAGAGTAGAACGTTTTCTAAAGAAAATTATTATAATTTAAAATAGTTTTGGGAAGAAAAAAACTGCTAAATGCAGTGTCTGAGTAGTAATAAGCTTCAATTAGTGACTATCAGTGCCTCTCTTATATCAGTGGTGATTACCTTTTCCTAAATGAACATTTTTTTATGATAATTTGTTTACATTTCTTCTATGTCCGCTTCTAGAAAAAATATAATTATTTTCATTTATTATATAAAGCTAAATACATATGCAAAATATTTATATATTATGAAAAATTCATTTTACTTCTGGGGCAAGAAAGTTGTGCTGATTCTTGGGGAAAAAGGAGAAAGATTAAGGAACATTTTGGGCAGTAATAATATTTGAATTTCAAAATGGACCTACTGAGTATAGGGACTATAGCTATCTGAACTTTGTATCCTTTCTTATTTCTTACCAGTTAACTTAAGTTTTCCTGGACAGAGTCTTTTCCTTTCCCTTCCTTGCCCAAAACCTTAAACCTACTGCACACTGAAGCTCATACACTGGAGGATGTTAGGCCCTCTCCAAAGGACTCTCCTCTGGACCCTCCTGGCTTAAGAGTGACTATCAATATTAACTGTTGATGTTTCCCTCTCAACCTGATGTCTTTCTTTTCTTTGCCTCATTAAAGGGGCTATCCCCTGGCTACCTCTTAAACAGGCCTATTCAATGAATGGGCATTACCTCACCTTTAGTGAGGACCTGAATAGACCTTGGCCTAAAGGCACCAAAGTCTCTCACTGCATTCTGGATCATCACCAGACATCCTGATGAGTATCTGGTCACTGGATTCAGATGGCTCTGGAGGAGAAGTGAGGCTGGTGACCTGCACAGCCCTCCCTCACTCAAAACAAAGTCAAGGGAAATTAATTCATCATTTCTCTGATGGCATGGTATTCTTTGGAAACCAAGGACAAACACAACATTTTCTAACATAGAAGGAGTGCTAATATATGTTTAGTAAATGAATAAATATATGTATACATGAATGAAGGTGTAGAATATATGAGTCCCTTTATTATTTAATACTGTATGTGTGGTTATTAGAAATACTGAGGAACAGAGACCATTTTAATTATTTGTTTAATCAATTAATCATGCTTTTTAAATTGAAGGATGATTCAAAGAGCAAGCTTCTTTTTTTTTTTACGTAAAGAGCTGACATTTTCAACTTAGAAAATAATTCATAATAGAGGCTTTCCACCATTGTTTTTAACTTTCAAAATCTAACTTTTCATTCTCCCAAAGAAAAGATGGTCTAATTCAAGCATTTCTTCCTTACATTGTTAATATTCTGCAATTCTTATTTCTCAGCAGCTCCTCTACTTTGGATACTTATCATAGATTATTATTGATTTTTGACTCCTGAACTGTAATAATTAATTTAAAATATAGCAGAATAATTTTGATTTTTGCATACAAGATCCTATTGATTTCTTGTCTCAATAATTTTTGTGAGATCAGAGGATGAGGAAGAGTAAGAATTACATAAAAAAATTACATAACATTGTGCACTAGGTAAAAAATATTGCTAAAAATAATTTCATTTAAATGTCATATCCTACTTTAATAATAGAGGACATTGGCGTAGATTGATTGCTATCAGTTCTATGCTGCTTCAGAGATAATTGACTTTCCAATTAACAGAATCATTTATACAATATCTATTCTCCAAAATAATATCTTTTACAAGATTACCTAGGAAGGCAGCATAATACAGTGAAAATACATAAATACAGTGGAAAACTGGTGGTTTTGAATTCTGATACCCTGTGTTCATATTGCACATCTTTTACTTGGTGACCTTGAAAAAGCACTAAATTTTCTAGGTTTTATATTCTTCATCATCAAAATAAGGACATACTGCATAGCTAAGGTACCTAAGTCTATGATCACATGTTTACCTAAATAAAAGAATCTTTCAAAGCCAGGCCTGCATTCTCTCAGACACACTTGTCATTTAAATGAATTCCTTTGTAAAGAAGGTTTGGTCCTGAGAATGGTACATGTATATAAATAATCTCTATTCTTTTGTAAAACTATTGTATTTCAAAGACTAATACCAGTCTGAGGACTGTGGGGTCTTGCTGTGTAACTGTGATTTACACTCATATGATGAACACCCTAAAATGCTGGTTCAAACTTTGGTCTTTAAAGGCAACCTTTGAAATGAGGTACCTGCAGTCATCGTTTTGTGGTGCAACAGTGACAACCAGTGGCCACTGGATTGTATCCTAGAGCAAGAGGTTTTCTTTCTCTCTCTCTCTCTCTCTCTCTCTCTCTGTCTGTCTGTCTCTCTCTCTCTCTCACACACACACACACACACACACACACACACACACACATTTAAAAAAATTCACATCTGCTTTCTAAAAATCCTAACTGGAAATAATTCTCTTGCTCATCTCCATCATAGTTCAGGTTAGGATTAGATATTTTTCTTTTGTCTCATTGAGGAAAGACTTTGTTTTAGGAGTCCAACCTCTTATATTTACAATAGTTAAATGTAAGATTGCTGCCAATTTATACTGTAGTTTATGGTTCAGTCATAGTGTATGTAACCCAAAGTTTTGTTGATTTGCTAATGCTGCTTGACAGAAATCAAATAACTTCAGAAACATTAAGAAATCGTGTTTTTCCCCTTTGCTTTCAAAGGAAAGAAAAGAGCTGCTAGGTATCTACAAAAATTGGGTTATTCCACTCTGTGGTCAAACACTTGGGAGGTATATGATTGTGTGCTACTTGGAACATCACAGATGGGTCTGTCCTTTAATACTTGAAAGGCCCATTACCTCTCTTAAATACAGAGATTATTGGAGAAAAAGCCTTTCTAAATGTAATGGTCTGTAAAATGTCAAGTGAAAGTCTGAGCTTTTTTTTTTTACTTTTTTTTTTTTTTTTTTTTTTAGATTTTAGACCCTAAGCAGTTAGGTCTAATAATTTAATCTGTGTGTTTATTTTATATTCCTCAGGACAGGTCTATTTTTAACCTCCTAAAGCTTAGTACAAATGAGGCAAAGCAATCTGGAAATACCAGTCCTGCTAGCATCTTATGCCATTTCTACTCTGTATCAAACTGTTTTTGAGTGTGGTTCCAGACCTCCATTTCCTCTCCGCTGGCACTGCTTTAAGAGTGCTTATGGCAAATTTGCTTCTGTAATCATAACTTGAACCCATCTGGGGATGAGATTGGCTTCGAGCTTAGAATTTCCACTTAACATATTCATGATTAGCATGCACAGAAGGAGTCGAATTAGGATGAATGTTTTTGGAACAGTACAGATAAATCCTCATAAATGTAGTACACCAGTTCTGGAAATGCACAGTGCTGAAATGTAATGAAGCTGATCTCTGTGGAGAGTTTGGTATTCTCAGTATCATGCCTCTCCTAATGAACTCATTTAGATTAGAAAATGGATTTAATATTTTATTGGAATTAACCTGAGCCAGTAAAGAGGATTACAATTTCTTTCCATAAATATAGTGATATTACAGGGTAAGGTAGCATGTTACATGAATATTAAGCACTTTATGAACATTGTCATGAAGTCAAAAAAAGAATAAAGTCATTATATTTTAATAGAGTAGTACTATTCTTATAATAATTAAATTTGAAAAACAGTAAAAGAATATTTTGAGATTTAAATCAGAATTTTGTTACATTTTCAAAACTAAAAAGCCATGTGATTGAAATGAAAATCTTGATTTAGCTTCTATGCATCCAACTTCAGCAGAACTTTCTCAAGGGAAAAATAAACCAGGAACAAATCTGGTGAAAAAGAAAAAAAGCCAAAACCCCTAGATTTGGTGGAGAAGTTGATATCTCCTTTGTTTGCAACCACATTATTTGCCTTGATTGAGATAGACCAGGGAGTAAAGAAATAAAATTAAATTGTTAAATCCCATAATTATTTTACATTTTGGTTGTGCTCTCTATGGACTGGGAGTAAATCCAAAACCATTGTATCTTCTTGGGTTTAACTACTGCTTTTCACAATTATTTTACATTTTGGTGTCTTCTCAAAATCTATAAAATGAGAAATGTGAATACTTAAATCAAGAATAATAAAAGGCAAAACATAAAACTGCCAGCTACTCTTCACACCATTAGTATTTAAGGAGACACCTGATTAAATATGAACAATGCATTAACACCAAACTTTGCTTCATCTTGAGCAAAGTGGCATAGCATCTCCTTGAAAATGTTTGAAACAAAGGACATACCTTGATCCTACAATGTGTGCTAAGCATTTCTACATATTTTGTAAAGTCAGCTACTGTGCATATGTGCACCAGAGCATCCCCTGCTTTTATAGGATAAGCTGCAGTGAGCACTTAGGTCTCAGGGTTGGGTCTTGAGGCTGTAGGAAGTGTCATGACAAAATCTGAACACTGCAATAAAATTGTTCAGGTACATGTGCTGAGTTAGTTTTAAAAGGATACTCATATTCATTCCCTTCCTCAACTTTGCCTCTAATATCAAAGCTTTTTCCTTGAGTTTAAGTGTGTTGTCATTGACAATATTTCATGTATTTCTTCTTAAACTAACATTTCCACAAGTTTCCACAAATGATGTTCCTTTAAAGCTTCATTCATACTGGGACTGAGATAATGCTATTAAACTGATTCTAAAGAAAATCATTACAACTGCATGCTGACTGTGCTAGAAAATTCAGTCCTCAAATAAATGACATCAGCATGAGAATATTTTAGCTGATAAAACTCAGTAGCAAGAGTACTCATAGTATTTGGAGTGGGAAAGGCCTTGAAAAGAAAAGAGTAGGCTGTTAAAAGGAAGTATGTGTCAGGGTCTAAATAGCCTGGAAAAAAGGGAGAGTTCTACATCTACAGTTGCCTGAGTTTGAGATGGGATAGGAAACTAAGGGGAGAATGGTAGTGTTTCAGGGGAAATGGGACATAAAAAGAGGGGAAGGAAAAGAAAATGATTGAGGAATAGAAAAGAGTAGGATTTGGAAAACTTTATAATCCACAGGTCTTGCATTTCCATTTACTTTACTTAAGTATATTTTTCCTGTACTTTTTCAACTCCAGAGATACTCCCTTATTTCCTTGAAAGGGTTCTAATACTGGTTCTGAACAAAGCAACTACAGTGAAATACATTTTGAAAAGGTTGAGAACACATCGAGAAAATGAAACATTATTCCTCTTCTAATTCTGAAATCCTAGGATCTTTTTATTCAAAGATATTTTGACGGATTCATGAAGATATTATTAATAATCCTTGCACCCATGCAAATGGCAGTGCTGCCCTATTACTCAGTTGGGTGGGGAGAAAAAATAAACAAATAAAACCATAGGATTAATGACTGAGTAACAACTTAAAAAAAATCTTTTCCAGTCTCCTGATTTTACAAATGAGGAAACTGGTATCTGGAGAGGATAAAACGACATAACTAAGAACACATCGTAAATAGCAAAGGAAAAACAAAGGGAACCAAACCCAAGTCATCTGGCTACATATCCATTTCCTTTTGATACTATCATTTCAATCTGTAGTCTCAAATTTCCTGTTTAAGTGTATACTAACAGTCTTTTTGCATCATTAACTAATCTTATGTAACTCTGAATTCAAGCTGAAAGAATTTGTGTAAGACTTAGGTGGAGAGAATGATTACTTGCTGCAGTGGGCCTATGAGAACTATAGTTGGCATAAGACCATGGGAATAGAGGAGCATTTTTTTTTTCCTTCCTGAAATGAGAGATGGGGCAGTGGAGTGGAGAAGGAGGGAGAGAGAGACAGAGACAGAGAGACAGAGAGAGAGAGAGAGAGAGAGAGAGAGAGAGAGAGAGAGAGAGAGAGAGAGAGAGAGAGAGAGAGAGCACTCTTTAGTGGAAAACATGTAGAGCAATCGATATCTCAATATGTCCTTGATTTCCAGATTATTTCTGTTTTTCCATGATGTTTCTCAATTGTCCTGGTCCTTATGCCCAGCTCATGTCTCATGAAGGCACCATGAAGGCTATCATTGTCTCCACCATCACAGTGAGTTTTACAAAGGTGCTCCCATCCTGAACCTAAAGTTACATTTGTCTTCACAAACATTTGTTGATTTGATAATAAATTCACATGAGAGGCATATAATATGACTGGGGAAAGCAGGCTGAAAACTAGTTCAAAGTAGCTCATTGGTCTTGTGTCTGAACATTGATTTCAATGACCTATCAGGTAATTTTGCCTCCTTTTCAACTTTACGTACCAACATTTCCTTTGAACTGTTGGAAAATAAGCATCTTTTCTAGTATGCAAGAGAAAAGACACTTGTTCAAGAATCTATAATCTACTTAGAATTTGCAACCAAAGAATATCCAAAATGATATACCTTCATAATATTTCTTATATCTCTTTAAGCTTTCTGACTGACATAGAGGTTTCTTGTATTGCTTTGTAAAGTTCTGAGTTCAGAAAATTATGCTTATTGGATATTTTTCAGTATTTTATGAGATTTAATGACTTTCCATTGATAAATTCTTTTAAGACACTTTGTTGAAAGTTTTATACCCCCACATTGTTTTGCATTATTATCATGAAATATCTTGAAGATGAAAAGTGCTCAGCACTTCAAATATCTTTATGTATTTACACTGTTTTTTATTCCTGAACTAGACTACTCAGAGAATGCCAGAGTTATGATGCTTTAGATATACCATACCTTCAAATATAGAATTTCTACAGATATTATTATTTGCTGAAGTAGATAATGTTAATTTCTTCCTTACATTGGTAAGGGGGGATAAAATTATCATGTCATTTGACACCAGAGTTGTCTTACAATTTATTTTGCATGAATATTTAACATTGTAACATAGTTTTATGAGTGACTTAATAAAATACACTTTCAAAATTTCATATTCTGAAAGTGAGACTGAGTCCTGCTGATAATAATTGTTAGTGCCTTAAAACAGCATGCAAACAGACCAGAGGCTCAGAAATGAAGTCCATATTTTGTGTCACAGGCATATTACATGTACTATCTTGCCATTTTATTTAACTCTAATTTATCTTCAACTCCATTGTTAGGCTGTGAGCTAGGTTGCATGTTAAGTTTGTAATTTTCAAATAGATATTTGGCTATTTGGTGAAAATATTCTTCTCTTTAGGGATCATTATCAACTCAAGAAGGCAGTGAAAGATATCTCTTTACTCATGAAGGCAGATGGAAGAAACTGCTATCTTGTGAGGGGATCCCAAGTAGATTAAGTAGGCTGTATATAGTACTCGCTCTAATGGTAGCCACTGAAGTATGATGATTTCAATTATCTCACTTCCTGTCTTCCCTAAATAGTGCTTACCATCTTATCTCTTCTGTTCAGTGGGATGCCTTGAGACACAGACCAATGACTTTCCCCTTTGAGTCACTTCATAGATGAATAACATTTTTAGATCAGGTTGCATTTGACCTGTAAGCCATAAGAGCTATCTAAAGCTTTTGGGAAATAATGAAAATGACCTGAAAATGTTTTGGAAATTGCTGTCATATTCAGAACTTTCACCTTCTAGAAATGCATTCATTGAGAAAGCAAGGCAATGCAATTCAACCTTTCATATGGTTCTCAAAATACTGAAATATATAGCATATCATCTATTAGAAAGAAGATTGATCTGGGAGCTAGGGGAGCTGGGTTCTAGCCATGGATGAAATCTTATAATTGGGCAAAATTCTAAGTTGTTTTTGGCTCTAGTTTCCTGGTTTAACAAATGAGAAGGCTAAATTAAATCATCTCCTAGGTTCATCTCAGCTCTAAAAGTCTTTATGGTTCCTTTTTTGCAATACTGCTTGGCTTTTCAATTGAGAGCCTATTTAACTGGTATAATGAAAGGGCCTGAATTCTGTGGCACAGTTTCTGATGAAGTTAAACTGAAGGAATTAGTGCATCCATCAAGGCACCATCAACCTGACTTAGGAAAAATAACTTTTCCTATGAGCTCAGTTTTTTTTCCTTTTCAGGTTCTCTGAGTTATAAATGGCAAGAGCAGCAGCCAGCAGCAGGAGTTTCATTTGGTGGCTGCTTTTCACTATGATGCTGATTTTATGATTCACACTTCGATTAAAAAAATCCATGTTAGGCTGCTCTTCCATCTCTTACTAGCCTTTATCATCTAAAAAATTTACTTCTTGATATGCATGGCTGATTGATCTCAATTCCTTGCTGTGAATAATATCAATTATGACCAGGGTCTCCTTAACTTGCCTCTTGTCATTTGGAGAATGGTATTTTTGTTTTGCACTCTTTTGTTTTGCATTGGGTCTGCTTCATGGGCTTTAACTGTATAATAAAGAATATTGTTAACATTTTATTTGATACTCTAAGGAAAGAAAAAATAGATCCTGGTATTTTTTGCAATGGGTATGGCAATGGCGTGTATAGATATAAGTTTATTGATTGTTGAATAGCAAGGTATAGCAATGTTACTTTTTCCACTTCTATTAAAGGGTGACCCCATTAGAATAAGTTCTTTTCTTTTATACATTTCCAATGCATGGGATATCACTGTAATCTAATTTACAAATTGAGAAAATAAAATTTATTTTTAAAGATCAATTTGTATTTACTGAAATTTGAATCTCTTAAAAATATTCCAGAATAAGTAAGCAAGTGATGGGAAAATTATCTGCATCCAGTGTGAATGTCTCCTCACTAGTTAACCCCAGCTTTTCTGTAACTAATGTGAAGGAAAACCTTCATATGTAACGTTTTGTATTATTGTGAAGAGGATGTTTTTATCTATACATGCATCTGTGTTTAAACATGGTAAACAAATTTGAATATGTCGATGATGAGGTAGATAAGTGCTAGAAGTTGATAACTAAAGAAAAGACCGGAGGAAGAGGTAAATATGCAGTGCATAAGAGTACTGAATCTGAGGCATAGCACAGAAGTTTAAATGCTGGATTGTAGTTAGGAGTAACAATACCATCATTGTAATATAGTATATCTCTCCATCTGTGTTCCTGACTTCCCTGGTTACTTTCAGCATGGAACATGTGAATTATGTGCATTGTTCCCTTATTCTGGAGATTGGAGTTGGCAGGGCCATAGTCCTGCTGTTCTAGTTTGTCTACAATTTTCCTAATAGTCACATGATTTTCCTGGTAAATGGAAAAGAGTTTCTGCTGCATAAGGAAGGCTAAATGGTTTAGTTTAAAGAAGTAATTTGGGGAGGGGAGGAGAGGAGGAAGCCAAGATGGCAGAGTAGAAGAATGACCTGTAGGAGCTCTACCTCCACAACCCATAAAATACCTCTAAAAATATAACTCTAAACAAATTCTAGAGCAGCAGAAACCACAAAATGACAGAGTGAAAGAGATTTCCAGTCCAAGGCAGCCTGGAAGACCAACAGGAAAGGTGGATCACACCAGGTTCAGAGCGGAGATCAGCCTGGCCGTGGTCGTGTGACATGAAAAGGTAAAAAGGAAAGAGAAATCATAAGGGACTTACTAAAGTTGAACTGTTTACATTTCTACATAGAAAGATAATATTTGTAACTTTTGAAACTTTTCTCAGTATTTGGGTAATTGGAGCGATTATGCACACACACACATACACATACATATAGACAGAGGGCACAGGGTGAGTTGAATAGGAAGGGATGATATCTAAAAGAACAAAATTAAAGGGTGAAAGAGGAGTATATTCGAAGGAGAAAGGGAGAAATGGAATGGGGCAAATTATTTCTCATAAAAGAGGCAAGAAAAGGCTTTTTCAATGGAGGGGAAAAGGGGGGAAATGAGAGGGAAAAAATGAAGCTTACTCTCATCACGTTTGACTTAAGGAGGGAATAAGATTCACACTCAATTTGGTATGAAATCTATCTTACACTACAGGAATGTAGAGGAGAAGGGGAAAAGTGGGGTGGGGAGGATGATAGAAGGGAGGGCAAATGGGAGGAGGGAGTAATTAGAAGTAAACACTTCAGGGGAGGGACAAGGTCTAAAGAGAGAATAGAATAAATGGGGGGCAGGATAGGATGGAGAAAAATATAGTTAGTCTTTCACAACGTGACTGTTATTGAAGTCTTTAGCAAAACTACACATATATAGCCTATATTGAATTGCTTGTGTTCTTAGTCAGGAAAGGTGGCAAGGGAGGAAGGGAGAGAAGTTGGAACTCAAAGTTTAAGGAATGAATGTTGTGAATTATTTTTGCATTCAACTGGGAAATAAGCAATACAGGTAATGGGGTATACAAATCTACCTTTCTCTACAAGAAAAATGAGACGATGGGGATAAGGGAAGGGATGGGTATGATAGAACGGAGGGGACATTGGGGGAAAGGATAATCAGAATTCACAGTGTTTTGGGGTGGGGGAGGGTAGAGATGGGGAGAAAGTTTGGAACTCAATATCTCATGGAAATGAATGCAGAAAACTAAAGATAAATAAATAAATTAAAAAGGAAAAAAAGTTATTTGTGATTGACAACTAAGTAATATACATATGCTTATAATTCATGTCCCTTCCTTACATATTGAGGAATGAAGCACTTTATTTCAATGAAGAGAAAAGTAAAGGTACCAACATATAGTTGCTAAACATTTGAGGCAAAGGATGTGGTCAAATGAGATGTGAGACAAATGAGATGAAGGATGTGGTCAAAGAGCTGGATGCTCCAGCTACTAAGGGATCTAGCATTTCTTATTCATCAATTTTAACTGAATGAACTGACAAAAATACTTCTCTACTATTCCCTTGGAGTCTCAGACTTTGTCTGTTATAGTTTTCCTATAGGTGAATGATGGATATTTCTTTCAGAATATACTTACCAAGGTGAAGATTGTGTCAAAAATTAAAGAAAATCTTTTTTTTTTTTTTTTTTTGGTAGCAAGACCACTCATTCTGAAGGAAGAATGCTTCAGATCCTCAATGGTGTCTTACAGGTTGAAAACAATTATGGAAATAATATTTCTCAGGACAGTCTGAGATGGGGAGGTGGTAGATCTTGATGACTGCTCCTATGCACAGATGAAAAGATGGATGGTAACACCAGTGGGATGGAAGAATGATAATATTCACCAATAGTTTCACTCATAGGAGTGAGAGCAACATGTGATACCTAAGACATTTACAGTTTTAGACACAAAATGATTTCTTCAACTTTCAGAATCAAGCAACACTGATCCCCCAGGTCCATATGGAGAGCTCTATGTTCCACATTTACATTTTATAACAGAGAGCCAAAGCTCTAATATTTTTCTTTGGAACCATATAGAAGTTTTAAAGGATTATAGGATTCATAGATTTAAAACTGGACACACTCTTAGTGGCCATCTAGTCAAATCCCTTCTCTTTATTAAAAAGGTAAATGAAACCAAAGACAAGTAAAGTGATTTGCCTAAAGTCACATAAGGAGCAAGTTGCAGAGCCAGGACTCAAATCGAGGTCCTCTGATTCCAAATCAGCATTCCTTACACTGTATGGATTTGGCTCAATTTTTACTTACTTTAATTTTAAAATTATTTTTTATTTTTCCCCAAATACATAGAAAAACCCATTTTAACATTCATTTAAAAATTTTTTGATATGCAAATTTTCTCCTTTCCCTTCCTCCTTTCCCCTCTTCCCATTGAGAAGGCAGGCAATTTGACATAGGTTATGCATGTGTACTCATGCAAAACATATTTCCACATAAGTCTTGTGTGAAAGACAATAGAGACAAAACAAACAAACAAACAAATAAGCAAATAAAGTAAAGGAAAAGTATCTTTGATTAGCATTCAGCCTGAGAAAAGAGTTCTTTTCTCTGGAGATGAACAGCACCTTTCATCATAAGCCGTCAGACCTCTTTTGGATCATTGCATTGCTGAAAAAAGTTATTCAGAGTATATCACCACACGATATTGCTGTTACTGTGTCCAGTGTTCTCCTGGTTCTGATCATTTCACTTTGCCAGTTCATGTAAATCTTCCCAGGTTTTTCTAACAGCATCCTGCTTGTTATTTCTCAGAACACCTAAGTATTCCTTCACAATCTTATACAGCAGCTTCTTTAGCCATTCTTCAATTGATGGGCATCTCCTCAGTTTCCAATCCTTTGCCACTAGTAAAAGCTACTATAAATAGTTTCACACATTTAAAAACAATCTCTCTGGGATACAGAACTAGCAGTGGCATGACTTGGTCAAAGGATTTGTATATTTTATTGCCCTTTGGGCATAGTTCCAAATTGCTCTCCAGAATGGTTAAATAAGTACAAAACTTTACCAACAGTGCATTAATGTTTTACTTTTCCCACATCCTTTCCAACATTTATAAGTTTCTTTTTCTGTCATATTAGCCAGTTTAATGTGTGTGGGATGGTAGTTCAAAGTTGTTTTAATTTGTAATTTTCTCTTTTATTTTTTTTAAATATATAATTTATTCATTTTTCAATTCTTAACATTCACTTCCAAAAGAATTTGAATTCAAAATTTTCTCCCCATCTATCCCCACCTCCACCCCAGGACAGCATGCACCCCACCCACCCTTTCCTCCATTCTGTCCTCTCTTCTATTACTTATGCTTCTTCCATTTCCCCTGCCCTCTATTTTCCTGTAGGGAAAAATAGATTTCTATACTCCATTGCCTGTATAGTTTCATTTCCAATTCCATGTTAAAACAGTTTTAACATTCATTCTTAAAACTTTGAATTCTGTAATCCCTCCCTCCTGCCCCACCCACCTTCATTGAGAAAATAAGCAATTCAATATAGGTCATATGTGTGTAACACATGTGTAAAGCACTTCCATAATAGTTATGTTGTAAAAGACTAAACACACTTCCCTCTGTCCTATCCTGCGCTTCATTTATTCCATTCTTTCCCTTGACCTGTCTTCCCACAATAGTGTTTGCTTCTGATTATCCTTTTCCCCAATTGGCTGTCCTTCTATTATCTTCCCTCTCTTACCTCCTTCCCTTTTGCCTTACTGCAGGGTAAAACAGATTGCCATATTTCACTGAGTGTGAGTTATTCCCTCCTTAAGCCAAATTCTATGACAGTAAGACTCAGTTATTTCTTTTCATCTGCCCCCTCTTCCCCTCCATTGTAAAATCTTTCTTTCCTCTTTTATGTGAGATGATTTCCTATGTTCTACTTCTCCCTTTCTCTTACTCCAAGTACATTCCATTCAACAGTAAATTTTGTTCTTCTGGGTATCTTCCCTTTATATTCAGCTCACCATGTGCCCTCTGTCTATGTATATATACCTACATATATATATGTATATATGTATACATATATATATGCACATATACACATGTACATATACATACGTACACATCTATAATATACACATACATACATACCCACTATACACCTACACATGTATTTTCCCTCTAACTACCCTAACAGTGAAAAAGGTCTCAGATATAAATAGTTCAAATTTTTTTTTATTTATTTAACTTTTTACATTCATTTTCACAAAAATTTTGAGTTCCAAATTTTCTCCCCTTTTGGCCCCTCCCCCCACCCCAAAACACCAAGCATTCTAATTGCCCCTATCACCAATCTGCTCTTTCTTCTATCATCCCTCTGTGCCCTTGTCTCCATCTTCTCTTTTGTCCTGTAGGGCCAGATAACTTTCTATACCCTTTTACCTATATTTCTTATTTCCTAGTGGCAAGAGCAGTACTCAACAGTTGTTCCTAAAACTTTGAGTTCCAACTTCTCTTCCTCCCTCCCTCCCCACCCCTTCCCTTTGGAAGGCAAGCAATTCAATATAGGCCAAATCTGTGTAGTTTTGCAAATGACTTCCATAATGGTCGTGTTGTATAAGACTAACTATATTTCCCTCCATCCTATCCTGTCCCCTATTACTTCTATTCTGTCTTTGATCCTGTCCCTCCCCATGAGTGTCATCCTCAAATTGCTCCGTCCTCCCCATGCCCTCCCTTCCATCATCCCCCCCACCCTGCTTATCCCCTTATCCCCCACTTTCCTGTATTGTAAGATAGGTTTTCATACCAAAATGAGTGTGCATTTTATTCCTTCCTTTAGTGGAATGTGATGAGAGTAATCTTCATGTTTTTCTCTTACCTCTCCTCTTTATCCCTCCATTAATAAGTCTTTTGCTTGCCTCTTTTATGAGAGATAATTTTCCCCATTCCATTTCTCCCTTTCTCTTCCCAATATATTTCTCTCTCACTGCTTGATTTCATTTTTTAAAGATATGATCCCATCCTCTTAAATTCTCTCTGTGCACTCTGTCTCTATGAGTGTGTGTGTGTGTGTGTGTGTGCATGTATGTGTGTGTAATCCCACCCAGTACCCAGATACTGAAAAGTTTCAAGAGTTACAAATATTGTCTTTCCATGTGGGAATGTAAATAGTTCAACTTTAGTAAGTCCCTTATGACTTCTCTTTGCTGTTCACCTTTTCATGCTTCTCTTCATTCTTGTGTTTGAAAGTCAAATTTTCTTTTCAGCTCTGGCCTTTTCATCAAGAATGCTTGAAAGTCCTCTATTTCATTGAAAGACCAATTTTTCCCCTGAAGTATTCTACTCAGTTTTGCTGGGTAGGTGATTCTTGGTTTTAGTCCTAGTTCCTTTGCCTTCTGGAATATCCTATTCCATGCCCTTCAATCCCTTAATGTAGAAGCTGCTAGATCTTGTGTTATCCTGATTGTATTTCCACAATACCTGAAGTGTTTCTTTCTAGCTGCTTGCAATATTTTCTCCTTGACCTGGGAACTCTGGGATTTGGCCACAATGTTCCTAGGAGTTTCTCTTTTTGGATCTCTTTCAGGTGGTGTTCTGTGGATTCCTTGAATATTTATTTTGCCCTCTGGTTCTAGAATCTCAGGGCAGTTTTCCTTGATAATTTCATGAAAGATGATGTCTAGGCTCTTTCTTTGATCATGGCTTTCAGGTTGTCCCATCATTTTTAAATTTTCTCTCCCAGATCTATTTTCCAGGTCAGTTGTTTTTCCAATGAGATATTTCACATTATCTTCCCTTTTTTCATTCTTTTGGTTTTGTTTTATGATTTCTTGGTTTCTCATAAAGTCATTAGCCTCCATCTGTTCCATTCTAATTTTGAAGGAACTATTTTCTTCAGTGAGCTTTTGAACCTCCTTTTCCATTTGGCTAATTCTGCTTTTGAAAGCATTCTTCTCCTCATTGGCTTTTTGACCCTTTTTTGCCAATTGAGTTAGCCTGTTTTTCACGGTGTTATTTTCTTCAGCATTTTCTTGGGTCTCCTTTAGCAGGGTACTGACCTGCTGTTCATGCTTCACTTGCATGTCTCTCATTTTTCTTCCCAGCTTTTCCTCCACCTCTCTAACTTGATTTTCAAAATCCTTTTTGAGCTCTTCCATGGCCTGAGCCCATTGGGTGGGCTGGGACACAGAAGCCTTGACTTCTGTGTCTTTCTCTGATGGTAAGCATTGTTCTTCCTCATCAGAAAGGAAGGGAGGAAATCTCTGTTCACCAAGAAAGTAGCTTTCTATGCTCTTATTTCTTTTCCCTTTTCTGGGCATTTTCCCAGCCAGTGACTTGACTTCTGAATATATTCTTCACACCCACTTGGCCTCCAGATCCTCCCAGCCAGTGCCTGGGGTCTGAGATTCAAATGCTGCTTCCCAACCTCAGGGCTTTGGGTGGGGGCGGGGCTGCTATTCAGTGTGAGATTAAAAGTTCAGTTGCTCAGGTGGGGGTGGGGCTGCCTCACAGGCTCAGTTCCCTCAGGGGGTTTATGCAGAGACCTTCAACAATGTATCCAGGCTCCTGCCTGATTGGGGAGCCCTGGTCTGCTCCCACCTCCTCTGTTGCCTCCCGAGGGGGCCTGAGTTTTGGGGGTACCCCACTCCCCTCTCGACCCGCCAAAGAGACCCTCTCACCTACCCCCATCACCTGTGGGTGGAGGAACCTGTGGGGCTGCTGGAGATTCTGTCCCTGAAGCCAGCACGGATCTGCTCCTCTTGGTGTTGGGCGGCCACAGCAGGGCTGGGCTCAGCTCTGCATCCACAGCATGATGGACCTTTTGTGAGAGGTTTGCAGGCTTCCTGGAACAGAAATCTCTTCCTCTCCACCGTTCTATGGCTTCTGCTGCTCCAGAATTCACCAGGGGTTCTTTTTTTACAGATATTCTATGGGTTGTGGGTTCGGAGGTATGTGTATGTGCGTCTTTGTACTCAGCCATCTTGGCTCCGCCCCCCCTCAACTTTAATGAGTTACTTAAGACTTCTTTTTCCTGTTTATATTATCATGTTTCTCTTGAATTTTGTATTTGAAAGTCAAATTTTCTATTCAGCTTTGGTCTTTTCAACAAGAGTGCTTGGAAGTCATCTATTTAATTGAAACTCCATTTTTTTCTCTGAAGTACTCGGTTTTGCTAGGTAAGTTGTTCTTCCTTTTAATTCTATCTCCTTTGACTTCTGGAATATCATATTCCAAGTCCTTTGATCCCATAGTGTAGAAGCTGTTAAATCCTGTATTATCCTGATGGTATTTCCAAAATATTTGAATTGTTTCTTTTTGACTTTTAGTAATATTTTCTCCTTGACCTTAGAACTCTGGAATTTGGCTACAACATTCCTAGGAGATTTTCTTTTGGGATCTCTTTCAGGAAGCAATCATGAATTTTTTTCATTTCTATTTTACCCTCTGATTCTAGAATATCAGGACAGTATTCCTTGATAATGTCTTGGAAGATGATGTCTAGGTTCTCTTTTTATCATGGTTCTCAGGTAGAGCAACAATTGTTAAATTATCTCTCCTGGATCTATTTTCCAGGTCAGTTGTTTTTTCAATGAGATATTTCACATTGTCTTCTATTTTGTCATCTTTTGGGTTTTATTTTATAATTTCTTGGTTTCTCATTAAGTCATTAGCCTTCATCTGCTCCATCGTAATTTTTAAAGAGCTACTTTCTTCTCTGAGCTTTTGAACTTCCTTTCCAATGTGGCCAATTCTGCTTTTTAAAGCATTCTTATCCTCGTTGACTTTTTGGACCTGTTTTGCCCTTTCAGTTAGTCTATTTCCAAAGGTGTTATTTTCTTCAGCAATTTTTTGGGTCTCCTTTAGCAAGCTGTTGACTCGCTTTTCTTGATTTTCTTGCATCACTCCTGTTTCTCTTCCCAATTTTTCCTCCACACCTCTCTTACTTGATTTTCAATTCCAAGGCCTGAGATCATTGCATATTTTTTTGTTGGAGGTTTTGGATGTAGAAGCCTTGACTTTCATGTCTTTCTCTACTGGTATGCTTTGTTTGTCCTCACCCAAATGGATGGAAGAAAATACCTTTTCACCAAGAAAGTTACCTTCTATGGTCTTATTTTTCCCTCTTTTTTGACATTTTCCCAGCCAGTTACTTGACTTTTGAGTCCTCTGTCAAGAGGAGGGTATACTTCAGGGATTTGTAAGTTCTTAGTTCCTCCAAGGTGGCACAATCAAGGGAGAGGAGTTTACTCCTCTCCTGGCCTACACTCTGGTCTCTGAGCAACCACAAACACTCTTTTGTGCTCAGAATCTGTGAGTAGGATTCCCTCTCCACAGTCACCACCAGTTCCACCATGCCAACACTCCTGCTCATTCCAAGACTGCCACTAAGAACTGAGACCCAGCTTAGTCATTTGATTCCCCCAGAGTCTTTAGGCAGAGGGCTTGAAAAGTGAAAGGTGCTGCTACAGTGATGGCCAATGCCCTGGGTCCAGACCTGGGACCAGATTGCACACCCCTCTCACCCAGGTAAAAGAGTTTTCTGACTGACCTTTATAGCTGTCTTTGGTGTTTGTGGGCTGAGAAATCTAGGAACTTCAGCTGCTACCCATGATTGCTCACCCTGAAGCCTGCTCCAGCCCTCTTCCTGCTGTGCTGCGAGTCCAAGACTGTGTTGTGCTCAGCTCTGAGCCTGGTGCTATGGACCTTTCCTATCATCCTTCCAGGCTGTCTTGGGCTAGAAATCACTTTCATTGTAATTTTGTGGCTTCTGCTGCTCTAGAATATGTTTATAGTAATTTTTTACAGGTGTGTTATAGGCTGTGGAGGGAGAACTAGAGTAGGTCCTTCCTTCTACTGTGCCCCTCAATTTGCATTTTTCTAATCCATATTGATTTAGAGCATTTTTTCACATACGACTCCATTTAAAAATGTATTTTATTTTTTCTAATTATATGTGAAATAATTTTAGCATTCTTTTTTAAAACTTTTGGGCTCCAAATTTCTCCCTCCCTCCCTCACCTCTTTCCTCATTAAGAAGTCAAGCAATTTGATAGATGTTATACATATATAGTCATACAACACAGATTTTCCATGTTAGTCATGTTGTGAAAGAAAAAAGACCTAAACACAGGCAAATAAAGAAAAAAATGTTTCAGTCTACCTTTAGATATCATTAGTTCTTTATCTGGAGGTGGATAGCATTTTTTATAACTAGTTCTTTCAAATTTTGGTTCACTGTATGCCTGAGAATAGTTAACTGTTCACAGGTGATCATTGTACATGATTGCAATTACTTTGTTCAATGTTCTGATTCTGCTCATTTCATTTTGCATCAGTTCACAGAAGTCTTTCAAAGTTTTGTGGGCTATTTTTTTCTTTTTACTCATCATATCTTATGGCAAAATGCTACTCCAATACAATCATATACCATAATTTGTTCAGTCATTGTCCAGTTGATGGGTATCCTCTCAATTTCCAGTTCTTTGCCACCACAAAATATATACATATATATGTATATATACATATATATACTTATATATAGTTAGATAGATATAGATATATGGATAGAGATATATTTTTCTTTTTTCCATCTTTTTGGGATACAGACCCAGAAGTGGTATTGCTGGAGCAAAGGATGTGCATAGTTTCATAGCCTTTTGGGCATAGACATTGGCTCCATTTAAGGAAAAATAGTAATGCATTTTGAATGAGTGTTTGCATCATTTTGTTCATTCCTTGTACCATCTGTGTTCACTTCACATATGTCTCATTGGTTTAAAGAAGAGGATCTCAGAGTTTCAAAGGGACCTTAGAGATCATTGAGTTCAATCTGCTCAATGTAAGACTCTCCACTGTAACTTTTCTGACACGTGAGGGAAACAGCAACAGTTACTGCTGATAATCACTCTTAAGCCAGGAAAGTCCAGAAGACAGCCTTTAAGCAGGGGGCAGGGGCCCCATGGTGTCTGAGGTTCACAGTGCAGTGGGTTTAAGGTTCAGGGAAGGGAAAAGAAAGGGAGAGGAGGGGAAGAGAGGGCAGGGAACGTAAATTTGAATCGCCAAAAGATGCGCAGTTGACTTGGGTTTTGCTGGCTATTTTCCTTTCCCTTACCCTCTCCTCCCCTCTCTTCTCCTCTCCTACCCGTTACAGCTGTTGCGAAGTGAAGGTTAGACACCATGGGATCCCTGCCCCCAGCCTAAAGGCTCTCTTCTGGACCCTCCTGACTTAAGAGTGATTATCAATAGTAACTGTTACTGGTTTCCTCCCAGAGTGATGTGTTTCTTTCCTTTGTGTTGTTAAAGGGGCCATGCGGTGACTACTTCTTAATCAGGCCTATTCAATGAATGGACATTACCTCAGTGAAAACCTGCATAGACCCCAGCCTAAAGGAGCCAAGGTCTCTCATTGCATCCTGGGCCATCTCCAGTCATCCTGTAGAATATCTGGTCGCTGGATCCAGATGGTTCAGGAGGAGAAGTGAGGCTGGTGACCTGCACAGCCCTCCCTCACTCAAAGCAAAGTCAAGTGCAAGTCATGTCATCATTTCTCTGATGGGATGGTCTTCTTTGGCAATGAACACAAACTTTGAACACAACTCTGACACATGATTATTCAACTTCTTTGATAGATAAATCAGTACCTTAAAAGGCAATCTTTTCTCTTTGGACATTTTTCCTTCTATCAAACTTAAAATGTCCTCTCTGTAATATGTGACAACTGTAATACATGGCAGCTGGTGCAGTACTAAGAATGCTGGGCCTGGAGTTATGAAGGCCTGTGTTCAAATGTGGCCTTAGACACTATTTTTTAGCTATCTGACCCTGGGGGAGTCATTTAATCTCCTCTGTCTTAGTTTCTTTATCTATAAAAGTAGGATAACAATGGTGTCTGCCTCCCAGGATTGTTATGAAGATTAGATGATATAATTATAAAATGCTTCGCACAGTACCTGGCACATAGTAAGTGCTATATAAATAAATGCTAATAATAATAATAACCATTATTATTATTAATCATCTCCTCTTTCATTGTTCCTCATTCTGCCCTCTAGTGTTAAGCAGAACCCATCTAACTCCTTTTCGTAACTGTTAAGTCCCAAGATACTGACCCCAACCTTTTCTTGGAATGCTGATCACCTCTTTATTTTGATATTTTACTATATCCTATATTTATTCCTATATTTCATCTTTTGAAAATATTGTTCTAGCCTTTGAGATATTTGGAATATATCATCATATATTTTTCAATTGCTCCCAGTCTTTCATCATATCTAAATTCTGCTTTCATCCAAGTTGTTAATACTAAAAGCAGCAACAGAAAAAGGTCAAGTTCAAAGAACTTTATAAAACTGAAAGCTATACACATGCACAAATATATATGTATGTGTGTATATATATGCATATATGTATATACATGTATATCTGTATATACATACATATACATGCACATACATTCATACATATGGGAGAGTAGAAGTTTTTCATAGACTGTGGTGGAAATTTTGGAGAAATGCAGAAGAGAGAATTAGCAGAGAGGAAAAGAAAAGTAGGTATTATCCCATAGGAGAAGTATAACCATGGCAGTCCATACCTGCCCTGTGTTGCAGTTCTCTGGGACAAATAGAAAGGTGTGTAATTGTGTTTTTATCTTGGTTGCTCACTCTAGCAGCAGGAATGCTGAAGAGATAAACCAGCCATGAAGAACTGACTTATTTATATTTGTATTTTTAAAAGTTCTGTTGAAGAATCCATTTAGTATATTTAATATCAGTTCTCATAAACATTCACAACTGACCCTGTCTTAATGTTGCCTGGTTCCCTTTGTTTGTGGCTTGGAGGAGCAAAAACAGCCACACAAGAGAGGGGGATCTTTCCTACAACAGTGTTGGGAACTTAAACCCAAATCCATTATTCTCCTTAATTAAAGGTTTAAGCACTACTCATTTCATAACTACATCACCTCAGTTCCAGATGCAAAATTGCTACAAACACAGATCATATTTATAAAGTGTCCTTCACTTATATCAAAGCTAAAGCTACCATTTTAAAGTTTTCATTCACTCTTACTTTTTGAGAACAAGCAGAACAAGGCATCAGAATGTGTTCAGTTATTTTCAACTCACATGATGCTTCTTATGTAATATAATTTCTAGAGTCTTCACAATCCTGGTTGCTATCCGCTGGATTTATCTCTCATAAAACATTATTTTCTGGTGCAGAAGTATGGGTGCTGATAATTGGAGGGAGCAACAAAGGCAGGAATGTGAAATGGGTAGCCTAAGGCAAGTATCCTTTTGGTTTAGATTCTATTCTGGAAAGAAATTAGAAACTTGTAGTTCATGCAAGAGTTAACAAAAGGAGGTTTATTTAGCCATAGAATACTGAGGATATCAAAAAAGATGCTATAGTACTTATCTTGGGTAGACACATCCACTCATCCATATGGAGTAATGTCTGGTGAGTATGACAAGATGTGATGACTCATTCAATACTGGAACAGCTGCCAAGTATGAAAAACCCTAATCCATAAAAGTAGGACTTTTTATGCCCTTAAGTGACCAAAAAGCCACGTCAGTGTAGTCAGAAAATGCCAGGAAACTGTATCAAGGAATGCACAGCTTGCACCTTAGCCCTCTGGCCAGTCAGGTTCTGGGGAAGCTCTGTTGCACTTCAGAGGAAATAAAAATAATTTAACCCATGCAGTGTATGTGTGTGTGTGTGTGTGTGTGTGTGTGTGTGTGTGTGTGTGTGTGATCCTCTAGATAATAGTCATATTAAAGTGTAAGTAAATCAGATCCATAGTATCAACTTGATTCCTGGCTTGACTGATGCCCCTCCGTGTCTTGGCTTTAGGTTTGGTTCTCATTTTCTGCATCTCTCTTGTCAGTCACTCCAACTTATTCCCCTAACGTCCCTCCAACATGAATTTTAGAAAGATCTAAACTTTTCTTGATCATAGGATGCCCTTTTAGTTGTCCCCTGAATAGTTTTCAAGAGCATATGATACTCTGAGTTCCATAAAATCCATTTAGCATATAAGATTATTACATACCTTGATTTGAAATTATATTAACTTTATTAGTTTAGGATAGGGAGCATGGCATATTGGAGAAAGATCCAGCCTAGGAGTCAGGAACAACTGAGTTCAAATCTTACCTCTCCCACATACTACCTGTGTAGTCCTGGAAAAGTCACTTAGTCTCTTATTTGCCTAATAGATTTACCTTCATAAGTGAACCTGAGACCTAGAATGGATGTAAATAGTAATTATTTCTGAGTCTTTCCCTTCCAGATCATTTTTTTCTGCTAGGTAAAGAGGCCCTTCTCTTCCTCATTTCTTATTAAGACAGTCACTGACTAGGTATTGACTCAGTCAAACTGGAACCTGTTAAAAACCTTAGTTTGAAAAATCCATGATCCCCCATTGCACCCTGGGTCATCTCTGGTTTTCCTGATCTATATCTGGCACCTGAGAAAATGAGACTGGTGACTTGGCACAGTTATCCCTCACTTAAATCCAACTCAGTTACATGTTATGGCATCACTGCCCTTCTGTCAGAGTCCCTTGGAGAATGAGGAACAAACAACAATCCATCTACCACTCATAGAAGCTTGTTGGGAAAACAGTCTGTCTTTCCTTTATTGCTGAAGCAATACCTCCACAGCCATCAGGTCACTTATTGTCTCTGCCTGTCCTTGCCTTAGGCTGCTCCCCTACTATCCCGTGAAGCTTTGACCCACTTCTTTCTGCAGCTTTAGGAAAATGCTCCTTTAGCTTTAGACCTCCCAGGCTGCATGCCTGGAGGCTATTATGACTCCCATTTTACAATCACTTCTTTCAAAGACTACTGGACCTGGCTTCTGGAGGTTATTCATCATATTCTTTAGTCCTTCATATTTTTTTAACCTGTCTCACAGATCCATCCAGGTGATGCTCTAAACACTCTGTTATTGTAAGACACATTCTTATTGCTCTCTATAGAGGGTGTTGAGCCCTGAAAACTATCTATGTTGGGGTGAATGCTTTTTTTTTCCCATTTCCCCCACTTTTTAAATTCATCTTCCCATTGTTTGAATCCCTTCTTTTGTCTGAGGCTCAGGATAAACAAATATACCCTCCATTTCAACTACCATGGTGTCCTACCATGTAGATGATTTTGAAGCTTTGGTAAGTCTCAGAATCATGGTTGAGGGGATGGCAGACAAAAGGGGAGTCTTGTGCTGGCATTTCTGTCATTATAGCAATGTGTTTTTCTCCTTTACATAAAGCTTACAATAGTTTTCCTAACATAACACTGGTTTACATCATACTCGAGATTGGATTAGTGGACAGCTAGACCTTCTAGGGTTTTTCCTACAAGAATTGCTGTCAATTCCTTCCATCCTTCATTTGTGGAGTTGCTATTTGGATATGAAGTGGGACTTCACATTCATGTCTATTAAATATTCTTTCATAAGTTTAGGCTCATCTTTCTAGCCTGAGATCTTTTGACTTTTGTTACTAACTCTTCTAGCTTTATGTTACCTATATATTTGATAAATGTATAAGTGTATGTTCTATGTCTTCAAATACAATGCAAATTAAAATGATGGATAGGATAAAATGATGTACAGAATTCTTGCTCTTGCTCCTAGACTCTTCCGTTTGAGCCTGATATCAATCCATTAAAACAATACTTTTGGGAGCAGCTAGGGGACACATTGAGTAGAGCACCTGTCAGGAGAGTCTGAGTCAGGAGAAGGTGAGTTCAAATCTGATCTCAGATGTTTGACACTTACTAGTTGTGTGACCTTGAGCAAGTTACTTAACCCCAATTGTCTTGCCTTCCCTCCTGCAAAAAAGAAAGAAAACAAAACTTTTGGGAAATAATAATAATATTTAGGGAACTTTAAAATTTGCAAAGCACATTACATGTATAATTATTTTCTTCTCCAAAAAACCACATATACCAAATGTTATAAACATTATTGTCATATCTATTTTATAGATGAAAACACTGAAACAGAGAACTGTCAAATGACTTAACCATTGCCATGCTGCTGTTCAGTGTCTGAGGCAAGATTCGAACACAGATGTTCCTGATTCCATGTTCAGTCTGAAAACCCAGAACAATGACATAAAGAAGAGACATTTCATTCCTGGTACCTTATAATCTGATTCAACCAGTATTTATTAAATATCTAGTTTTTACAAGATATTATGCTAGGGTCTAGGGATACAAAGGAAAAAAAAAATACACATACATACCCTACCCTTCCAAGGGTTCACATTCTGCTGAAGGCAGGATATATCATGGACATATAGATAAATTTATGATTATTTGAAGAAAGAGAGAATACAAACAGACTATAGCCTGACAGAAGAGGACTTTAAATGTCAAGCTAAGTAGTTTGCATTTTATCCTAGAGGCAATAGGGAGCTACTGAAACTTCTAAAGTCTGAAAATTCTATGGCAAAACTTACACTTTAGACAAATTATTTTGGAAGAAGACAGGCTCCCAAAATTTCTATCATCATGACCATCTCTAAATCTTGACTCGAGTGGGAGGCATCCAGTATATTAGATCTGACACTGACTTCGGAATGCATGGAATTCCTGAAGAAGGAAGAGACAATGCTGGAAGTACAATTAGGAGCCTCTAGTCATAGTTCAGGCAAGATCTGTTGAGGAAATACTGTAAGGTGGTGACTGTGTGAGTGGAGAGAAGGGAATAATGTGAAACATATTATCAAAGCAGAACCAAAAATCTTGGCAATTTATTATATATCAGGGGCTTGAGGACTGAGAAGAGCAGAGGATAGGCACCAAATTGTGCACTTGAAAAACTAGAAGAATGATTGTTGCCTCAATAGAAATAGGGAAGTGCAGAGTGGCAGAGGGGATAATGAGTTCAATTTTGGACATGTTTACTTTGAGGGGTAGAAGGAATAGAAACTGAGGACATTACCTGAAGTCTATAAAAAAGGAAGCAGCAGGGTTCCAGGAAAGAACATTAAAGTTCTGTGTAGGGAGAAGGACAATTATGTTGATCTAACAAAGGAAGCTGATAAGAAGTGGTCAGCCAGGTAGGCGAAGAATTAGAAGGATACAGAGAATATCCTGGCAGAGGATGTGGACAGAAGTATCAAAAATAAAGAAAGGTCAATAAGGATGGGGACTGAGAATGAAAGAGATTGGATATTACAATTAAGAGATTATTGGTAACTCTAAAGTCAACTGAATGGTGAGGTTGGAAAACAGATTGCAAGAAGTTAAGGTAGCAGCAAGCACTCTGACACATCCAGGATGGCCTGCTAGCACAGGTTCTTAGATCAGATTTTCTAAAAGGAAAGTAACTTTTGAGGGTTTAACAATGTTCTTTAATAACATACACCAACAGAGAAACTACAAGTAGAGAAATAAAGATCAACAGACAGGGCTTCTAATGGTGTGACCATAAGCCATACACATATCACAGATCAACAGACAGATCCAACTGCCTGACCATTACATACATACATAGCTACCAGAGAGAGAAGCACCAATATCTGGGTTTTCAAAGCCAGGGGAAGGGGAGCTTCTTAACAGCCCCCAGAGTCTCAACTGTCACATGAACCTTCTTTCAAAGAGTAAGCCCCAAAAGCAAAACCTCACCTCAGAACATATATACACTTTTCAGTCAGAGGGCATTACAATCCTGGTGACTCATTAGCAATTAACAACAGGTATGGGTCTTCCTACAAAACAAGCCTCCCTTAATGAAGTTTCCCTTAATTGGTTGCATCGGAGGCCTATAAATGGTGGTGGTGGGAGATCTTTTAAGGCCCATTAACATTACAATTAAGTAGTTGGAGGTGAAGAAGTAGAGGTAATGTATAGAAGTGTGTTTTTCTAGGAGTTTGGTTGGCAAAAGAGGCTAGCTTCCTCTTACTACCAATTATCTTTCTTCATTAGGTGCTAGTTTGGCCATGTGTTGATACTAAGGACCTAATAGGTCAGGTGAGGAAGAGGCATTGCTACAATACCCTTTTCCTACATGTCTATCTCCTGAAATACATCCATCACCACCATCCCTATTTACAAATAGATGCAACCCCTGAAACATGCAGAGAGGGTAGGAACCTTAGCCCTTATCAAAGGTAGAAGATGCAAAGGAAATGGGAAAGAGACCTTACCTAACAGTAAAGGTGATCTCTTATGATTAAGAAGATAATAGGAGCCTCCAACACTCACCTCAAAACCAATAGTCTATCACTTCTTGTCTATTCTGCTGTCAGGGTGCTTCTGCCAAGTTCCAACGTTGTCCTTTGCAAGGATCCTTCAAGTCTCCTATCTAGAGCATGAGGAGAAAGGAGATTCCTATTTATGAAGTCCGCATATTGGAGAAAGGACAACCTCGCATTTCATCCCTTGCAATTCCCCTGTGTCTAGATGTCTTGTTCCTTCCCTTTTGTGTGGTTTAAAAATTGGGGCCCTCCCCAAATCTTCATCATTATGACTACCTCTGGGCCTTGACTTAGGTAGGAAGCAACCAATGCGTTGGAGGTGACTTTGGTTTTGGAAGACGAAATAGTCAGTCTGTGTTGACTTCCCTAAATTCTGAAAAACAGACAGTGGTAGATGAAACTGAGGAACCTGTACAGTTAACTGTCCTATCTTTCATTTCATTTCGTCAGAATATATCCCATAGCCATTTGTAATGTCTGAGAACCAGTTTATAGAAAAATAGGATCGTAGGTTTAGAGGTCATGTGGTCCATGCCCTTTATTTTAATAGATTAGGAAAGAGGTCTACAGGCTTAACCTCATAATAGTTATGGCTCTGATCTGCATCTACCATAAAAAAATTCACATGACTCACATAATTCACTTAATTCTGATATTTTTCCTGCCTTTTCCTTCCTAACTATGAGAAAGCTTTATCTACATTATTTGTCTCGATTTTCCCCCTCCACAGCTACTCACTTCTTGATTCCTTTAAGTTGGTTTCCAACTATCCTGGGGCCAGAATGGCTTGTCCAAGGTTGCTGCTTCTCATTGCAACTGCAAACAGATAAGCAATATCATCTAATAGATTAATTATGAATTATAGCAAAAAACAACTTTCCACCTTTGTAGCTTTCTAATTGTAAACAGAAAAGAAAGATATGTAGTATAAATTGAATGCTTTAGTACCAAAGTGTTAATTGTTTTTTACCTGAACTTTTTTGTTTTTTAGTATTTTTATTTGTTTCAGACTATTCCCATGTTTCTCTATGTGTTATAGGACAATGATATTTTGTTACATTCCATGATATCTGTCTCTCTCCCTCCCTCCCCAATTCCTTAATCATTGGGCTCATACTTGCTTTGAGCTTTCTATTATTATAATGTTGCTGTGAATTTTGAGATGAAACACATCCATGTACCATTTCTGGTTATCATTAACCTCCTTAGAAATGAGGTGACCCAAAACTCTATCCCCTTTTTCTCTTCCTCTGTACTTAGATATCAATATCTGTGAGATTTAAATATCAATGACTTCTTTTTGTTCCCATCATTATGACCCTCTTCTTTCAGGGGAAGCCCCAAATCTTCTGGAGCTGAGGAAAGCAAGTGAAACGGAATGCCATGAACATCTTCAGCTTTTGCAAATGAGATGTATTCTGGATGGATGGTCTTTCAATTATAGAAAGTTTTCCCCCTACATTTTTTTCTCACTGCTGATGGAAAGTTGTGTGAACTTAACCCATTTCATGAGCAAGAAATGCATTTTTGGGAGCCAAGATGGCGGAGTAGGAAGATGCACATACACATATCTCCGAACCCACAACCCATAGAACATCTGTAAATAGCAACTCACTGTGAATTCTGCAGCACCAGAGGCCACAGAACATCGGAGCAAAGGAGATTTCTGTTCCAGAGGGACCTGCAAACCTCTCACAAAAGGTCCTTTGAGCCACGGACTGGGCACTGCGGACTGGGAGCCAAGCACAGCCCTGCTGCAGCCGTGGCACTGAGAGGAGCAGATCCGAGCAGGCTTCAGGGATGGGATCTCCAACAGCGGCACAAGTCCCTCCACCCACAGGTGACAGGGGTTGGTGAGAGGGTCTCTTTGGCAGGTCAAGAGGGGAGTGGGGTGCCACCATAACTCAGGCCCCCTCAGGAGGCAGCAATGGAGGTGGGAGCAGACCAGGGCTCCCCAAGAAGGCAGCAGCCTGGATCCATTGTTGAAGGTCTCTGCATAAACCCCCTGAGGGAACTGAGCCTGTGAGGCAGCCCCACCCCCACCTGAGCAACTGAACTTTTAATCTCACACTGAATGGCAGCCCTGCCCCCGCCAAAAGCCCTGAGGCTGGGAAGCAGCATTTGAATCTCAGACCCCAAGTGCTGGCTGGGAGGATCTGGAGGCGAAGTGGGTGTGAAGAGAGTATTCAGAAGTCAAGTCACTGGCTGGGAAAATGCCCAGAAAAGGGAAAAAAAATAAGACTATAGAAGGTTACTTTCTTGCTTAACAGGCATTTCCTCCCTTCCTTTCTGATGAGGAAGAACAATGCTTACCATCAGGCAAAGACAAAGAAGTCAAGGCTTCTGTGTCCCAGCCCACCCAATGGGCTCAGGCCATGGAAGAGCTCAAAAAGGATTTTGAAAATCAAGTTAGAGAGGTGGAGAAAAAGCTGGGAAGAGAAATGAGAGACATGCAAGCAAAGCATGAACAGCAGGTCAGCACCCTGCTAAAGGTGACCCAAAAAAATGCTGAAGAAAATAACACCTTGAATAATAGGCTAACTCAATTGACAAAAGAGGTTCAAAAAGCCATTGAGGAGAATAATGCTTTCAAAAGCAGAATTAGCGAAATGGAAAAGGAGATTCAAAAGCTCACTGAAGAAAATAGTTCTTTCAAAATTAGAATGGAACAGATGGAGGTTAATGACTTTATGAGAAACCAAGAAATCACAAAACAAAACCAAAAGAATGAAAAAATGGAAGATCATGTGAAATATCTCATTGGAAAAACAACTGACCTGGAAAATAGATTCAGGAGAGACAATTTTAAAATTATGGGTCTACCTGAAAGCCATGATCAAAAAAAGAGCCTAGACATCATCTTTCATGAAATTATCAAGGAAAACTGCCCTGAGATTCTAGAACCAGAGGGCAAAATAAATATTCAAGGAATCCACAGAACACTGCCTGAAAGAGATCCAAAAAGAGAAACTCCTAGGAACATTGTGGCCAAATTCCAGAGTTCCCAGGTCAAGGAGAAAATACCGCAAGCAGCTAGAAAGAAACACTTCAAGTATTGTGGAAATACAATCAGGATAACACAAGATCTAGCAGCTTCTACATTAAAGGATTGAAGGGCATGGAATAGGATATTCCAGAAGGCAAAGGAACTAGGACTAAAACCAAGAATCACCCACCCAGCAAAACTGAGTAGAATACTTCAGGGGAAAAATTGGTCTTTCAATGAAATAGAGGACTTTCAAGCATTCTTGATGAAAAGAACAGAGCTGAAAAGAAAATTTTCCTTTCAAACACAAGAATGAAGAGAAGCATGAAAAGGGAAACAGCAAAGAGAAGTCATAAGGGACTTACTAAAGTTGAACTATTTACATTCCTACATGGAAAGACAATATTTGTAACTCTTGAAACTTTTCAGTATCTGGGTACTGGGTGAGATTACACACACACACATGCACACGCACACGCACACACACGTATAGACAGAGTGCACAGAGTGAATTGAAGAGGATGGGCTCATATCTTAAAAAAATGAAATCAGGAAGTGAAAGAGAAATATATTGGGAGGAGAAAGGGAGAAATGGAATGGGGCAAATTATCTCTCATAAAAGAGGCAGGCAAAAGACTTATTAGTGGAGGGATAAAGAGAGGAGGTGAGAGAAAAACATGAAGCTTACTCTCATCACATTCCACTAAAGGAAGGAATAAAATGCACACTCATTTTGGTATGAAAGCCTATCTTACAATACAGGAAAATGGGGGATAAGGGGGTAAGCAGGGCGGGGGGGGATGATGGAAGGGAGGACATGGGGAGGACAGAGCAATTTGAGGTCAACACTCATGGGGAAGGACAGTATCAAAAGAGAATAGAAGTAATGGGGGACAGGATAGGATGGAGGGAAATATAGTTAGTCTTATACAACTTATAGTATTTGCAAAACTACACAGATTTGGCCTATATTGAACTGCTTCCCCTCCAAAGGGAAGGGGTGGGGGGGGGGAGGGAGGTAAAGAAGTTGGAACTCAAAGTGTTAGGAACAACTGTCGAGTAATGTTCTTGCCTCTAGGAAATAAGAAATACAGGTAAAGGGGTATAGAAAGTTAACTGGCCCTACAGGACAAAAGAGAAGATGGAGACAAGGGTAGAGAGAGATGATAGAAAAGAGAGCAGATTGGTGATAGGGGTAATTAGAATGCTTGGTGTTTGCGGGGGGAGGGGACAAAAGAGGAGAAAATTTGGACCCCAAAATTTTGTTAAAATGAATGTTAAAAGTTAAATAAATAAATTAATTAAAAAATAAAAATAAAAATAAAAATAAAAGAAATGCTTTTTTTTTCAGTTGTTATTATTTCTTTTCTACCACATGTATACAAATAAAGTTAAATCTAAATGAAAACACTGTTACTCTTTTAAGAGTAGACAGGATTATGGAAGGGAGAAGAGGCAGACTATATAACCTTCTGCACTTTTGACCTTCATTTTCTTCATCTGTAAAATAAGGATAATAGATACTTCCTAGGGATATCATATTATTCACTCAAGCATTTATTAACGATTTATTAATATTTTGATTTTAAAATTCTTTTATTAATGAAAAGGACGCTGAACCCAAGCCCTATTATGTGTCAGGCACATTGTACTAAGTATCAGAAATACAAAGAAAGACAACTATTTTGGAGATTCATAGGGAATTATGCCCAAAGAATTATTAAACTGCGCATAGTCTTTGACCAGACATACCATATTAGGTGTGTTTCCAAAGATGATAAAGAAAAAAGAAAAAGAGCCTATATGCTCTAAAATATTTATAGCAACTCTCTTTGTGGTGGGAAATAAAACTGGAAACTGCAGGGGTAACTTTATTATATATTTAAAAGGAATAAGTTTGCAATTTCATGTACAATCATCTTTTCATCTCTCTTTTTCTACTTTATTATTGAAATGCTTATTTATTTCTTAAGTTCAGAACAAAAAAAATCTGAGCTCTCAAGGAGCTCACAGTCTGATGCAGGAGCTCAGCCTGATGGATCAAGTGAGCTACCACCTCTTACCCATTAATTTAACAAATGACAAAAAGAAGTCAGAAAATTCAACATTGGCAAAGGACAAGATATGAATCAATTTACCAAATTCTGACAATTTGGACATTTGTTTTCTTATTGTTTTATTATATTGGCCTGTTTGATGGATAGGGGAAGGTATAACTTATTTAATCCTTCTTTTAAAAATTAATGTGTTTTCAATTTTCAACAATTATTTCCACAAGTTTTAAATTTTCTGCCTCTCCCTTCCCCCTTCCTCCCAGAGACAGCTTGCAATCTTATATGGGTTCTACGCATACATTTTTATTAAACACACTTTCATTAGTCATGTTGCATAGAAGAATTAAAACAAATGGAAGAAACCATGAGAAAAACCAAACAAGAACATAATCTAACACAAGAGAAAATAGTTTTATTCATTCTGTGTTCTGATTCCATAGTTCTTTCTCAGGATATGGATGGTTCTTTGCATCACGAGTACTGTGGGAATGTTTTAAGTCCTTGAATTGCTGTGAAGGACTAAGTCTATCAGAAATAGTCTTCACACACTGAGGCTATTACTGTGTATAATGTTCTCCTGGTTCTGCTTATTTTGCTCAGCATTAGTTCATATATGTTTTTCTAGGTTTTTCTGAAGTCTGTCTGTTTATCATTTCTTATAGCACAATAGTATTCCATTACATTCATATAGCACAAATTGTTCAACTATTCCCCAACTGATGGGAGTAAAAACAATTTTTACCATTTGCTTTTAAAACTTTGAGTCACACCTTCTCTCCCTTTTCTCATCCTCACTGAGGAGATAAACAATTCAGTATAGTTTATACATGTGCAGTTATGCAAAACACTTCCATAACGGTCATGTTGTGAAAGATTAATTATATTGCCCTCCATCCTATCCCGCCCCCCATTTATTCTATTCTCATTTGACCCTATCCCTCCTCAAAAGTGTTTACTTCCAATTACACTCTCCTCCCATTTGCCCTCCCTTCTATAATCCCCCAAAGTTCCCACTTATCCCCTTCTTCCATGCTTTGCTGTAGTGTAAGATAGATTTTCATACTAGATTGAGTGTCCATGTAATTTCCTCCTTAAGCCAAATCTGATAAGAGTAAGGTTCCCTCTTTCCCTCTCATTTGCTCCCTCTTACCTTCCATTGAAAATGTTTTTTCTTGTGTCTTTTATGTGAGAGATAATTTGCCTCATTCTATTCCTTCCTTTCTCCTTCTCCCAATAGATTCCTCCCTTAATTTTATTTTTCAGATATCATCTCTTCCTATTCAATCACCCTGTGTCCTCTCCATATATGTATATTAATCCCCCTAAGCACCTTAATACTGAGAAAAGTCTCAAGAGTATTATCTTACCATGTAGGAATGTAAGCAGTTCAACTTTAGTAAGTCCCTTATGATTTTACTTTCCTGTTTACCTTTTCATACTTCTCTTGATTCTTGTGTTTGAGAGTCAACTTTTCCATTCAGCACCGTTCTTTCTTCTGGTAGTCATTTTTCCTTGGGGGTGGCACTTTTGAGGAATGTTAATATTTAGCTTGGAAAGGATAACTCTACGATCAGTCCAGCACTCTGCACCACACAAAGATTCATCATTTTCACATTTTGTCTGTCTCTTCTCCTTACAATTACATAACCTATCAGATGCCAATGTTTGCTGCAAGGGTGCATCCATGAAGTTTTATTGTATTTAGGTAAATAGAAAACAGTGTTGTTGATGAGAAGGTCATATGGTGTACAAATCTTCAGCAGTAAATGACTATTGCTGTTGCTGTTTTCAAATCCATTCTGCGCTAGGACTCCTTGCTAAGTCTGGTAGTCTGAGACTACTCTAGCATTAAAGTCACCCAGAATTCTAAGTTTGTCTTCTTTTGGCACATTGATAATAAGGGTCTCTATATCTTCAAAATAGTTTTCTTTGACCTCATCAGGGTTTGTCATGGTGACAGCATAGGCACTGATGATGGTGGCATGATGTTTTCTTGCAAGTGGCAATCGCATTATCCTGAGCCTGTTACTCACTCCTTTAGGCAGGCATACCAGCTTGCTGACTACATTAGTTTTGATTGCAAAACCTATGCCAGCTTCACAGCACTCCCCTTCAAGAGATACAAGGACACTCTCAAGGTCTCTCTCAAGAACTCTGGATTTGATAGTAGGACATGGGAGACACCGGCACAGAACTGCTCAGCAGGGTGTGCCCACATCAGAAAAAAGGTGTTGTGTTCTATGAGCAAAGCAGAATTGAAACAGCATAAAGTAAATGTAGTATGCACAAATTTGGAGTATCCACTCCAAATATTCACACTGACTATCTGTGTCCAATCTGTGATAGAGCATGCCAAGCTACATATTGGTCTGATCAGCCACAGCAGTACACATCGAAACTTCACTTTATCATGGTGTTGACATTTTGTTCCTCTCCAAGAATGAAGGACAGCAACCAACAAACCAACCATTTTGTAGATGAGGAAACAGATTCAGGGAGGTCATGTGACTCATTCATTCACTGTCCTGGACCTAGTTAGTGTGAGAGTTTAACCAATATCTTCCTGACTGTAAATTTAGTACTCTATCCAGCTCACCTTGTTTCCTATCTATCTGGAAAATATTGCTAAGAATTTATGAAGTCCTGCATAAAACCAGAATACCTTAGAGTAAAGGTAATATTTTTATTACTCTTATCAATGACAAATGGGGAATTCCAAAGAGAATGGTGAGTTGGTAAGTGATCATATAGCTAGGAACATGCTATCTGAGAATTTATATTTCTAAATCACTATTTAGAAAAGCATGGACTTCTGGTCAATGATGGGGTATACACAACAAAAACTAGTTAAAGGAAAGCAAAAACAAACAAACAAAGAAACAAACAAAAAAAAAACAACAAAATCCAACATTTCCTGAAGTCTTGAAAATTTGAACAAGAAGGCTTTAAACTAAAAAAATAAATGGAGTGGGATAAAAATGCCCACAGATATTTGTCAAGCCTAATATCAAAGAAAATCATAGGTACAACATAAGTTTACACTCTTTCCATTGATTTCTATATGCCAAAATTACACTTGAGGGGGTCCCTTTGCTTCCTGAAATCATTTAATAGCACACAGAAGGTGTGAGATATGAATCAGTGAAGGGAAAGTACACCAATAAAGTTATAGACCTTAACATTTAGAGCTGAAAAGGATCTTAAAGGCCAGTTGGGGGTGGGGCGTGGAGCCAAGATGATGGAGTAGGACAGACCCGTTGAAGTTCTCCCCCTGTAGCCCATAAAATACCTGTAAAAATGACTAAACAAATTCTTGAGCACTAGAAACTACAAAATGAAGGAGTGAAACAGATTTCCAGGCCAAGATAGATTGAAAGGCTGACAGGAAAGGTCTATTGCACCAGGCTCAAAGTGGAGCACAGCCCAGCATGGGCACAGAAGTGATAGGTCTGGAGCAGGCCTCAGGGTATGGAATCATGTCTAGCTGCTGCGGTTTCCAGATCTCTCAAACTACAAATGCCAAAAGCAACTTCACAAATCAGTAAGAAAGCTCTTTCACTTGGTTGAGAGGGGAGTTTGTCTAGGCCCAGTCCTGTCTTCAGGGCAGTGGTAGCCACTTCAGCAGCAGAGTCCACTTTTGGAACCATCAGCCTAAATATCTTGGGGGAAATATAGTGGCTGATCTTGGTCTCAGTCCTGAGTGGCTATCCTGGGGTGAGGAGGAGCACTGGTGTGGTGGAGCTGGTGGTGGCTGTAGAGAGGGAGGTCTACTCACTGATCCTTGGCAGAAAAGCTTGTGGTAGCTCCCAAGAGCAGTGCCCAGACCAGGAGAAGAGTAAACTCCTCTTCCTTGATTGTATCACCTTGGAGGAAATAAGAATGTACAGGTCCCTAGAGATATCTCAGAAAACCAGCTGCACAAAACCTCTGAAGTCTGGGGTAGTATACCTTCCATTTTTCTGATAAAGGACTCAAAAGTCAAAGCTGGGAAAATGCCTAGAAAAGGGAAAAAATAAGACTATAGAAGATTACTTTCTTGGTGAAAAGGTATTTTCCTCTATCCTCATGGATGAGAAAGAGCAAAGTGTGTCATCAGAGGATGACATCAAAGTCAAGGCTTCTACATCCAAAACCTCCAAACAAATATACAATTATGTCAGACTATGGAAGAGCTCAAAAAGAATTTTGAAAATCAAATAAGACAGGTGGAGAAAAAATTGGGAAGAAAAATGAGAGCAATGCAAGAAAATCATGAAAAACAAGTCAACAGCTTGCTAAAGGTGACCCAAAGAAATGCTGAAGAAAATAACAACTTTAAAAATAGACTAACCCAAAGGGCAAAAGAGGTCCAAAAAGCCAATGAGGGAAGAATGCTTTAAAAAGCAGAATTGACCAAATGGAAAAGGAGGTTCAAAAGCTCACAGAAGTAAATAGTTCTGTAAAAATTAGAATGGAGCAGATGCGAGCTAATGACTTTATGAGAAACCCAGAAATTAGAAAACAAAACCAAAAGAATGAAAAAAGAAGATAATGTGAAATATCTCATCGGAAAAGACAACTGACCTGAAAAATAGATCCAGGAGAGACAATTTAAAAATTATTGGTCTACCTGAAAACTATGTCAAAAAGAGAACCTGGCCATCTTCTTCCAAGAAATTATCAAGGAAAACTGCACTGAAATTCTAGAACCAGAGGGCAAAATAGAAATGAAAAGAATTCACTGATCACCTCCTGAAAGAGATCCCAAAAGGAAATCTCCTAGGAATATTGTAGCCAAATTCTAAAGTTCCCAGGTCAAGGAGAAAATATTACAAGCTGCCAGAATGAAGCAACTCAAGTGTTATGCAAATACAATCAGGATAACACAGGATTTAGCAGCTTTTACAGTAAGTGACTGAAGGGCTTGGAGCATGGTATTCCACAAGTCAAAGGAGATAGGATTAAAAAGCAAAACTGAGAATAATACTTCAGGGGAAAAATGGAATTTCAATGAAATAGAGGACTTTCAAGCATTCTTGTTGAAAAGATCAGAGCTGAATAGAAAATCTGACTTTCAAATACAAGAATCAAGAAAACATAAAAAGAAAAATGGAAAGAGAAGTATTAAAGAACTCATCAAAGCTGAACTGTTTACATTCCTGTATGGTAAGATGTTATTTGTAACTCATAACACTTTTTTCAGTTTTAGGGTCATTAAAGGGAATATGTAGATATAGATATAGATATAGATAGATATGTATAGATATAAAGATACATATGTCTCTCTGTGTGTATGTATACATACACATATATGTGTGTATATGCAGTTGTATATGGACATGTATGTATGTGTACATTATTTATGTGTAGGTATGTGCATGTACATGGGTGTAGGTGTTTATATTTATACATACACAGAGGGCATAAATTGGGCTGAATATGAAGGGAGAATACCTAAGAAAAATAAAATTTACTCTTGAGTGGAATGTACTAGGGGTAAGCAAAAGGCAGATATAGGGTAGAGCAAATCATTTCACAAAAAAGAGGGGAGAAAGAACTTTTACAATGGAGGGGAAGCAGGAGTTGATGAAAGGAAATAAGTGAGCTTTACTCTCATGGGATTTGCTTTAGGGAGGGAATAACACACATTTAATTGGATATAGAAATCCATTTTACCCTGCATGAAGGCAAGGGGAAGGGGATAGGAGAGAGAAGATAATATAAAAGGGAATTGGGAAAAGCGACAATCAGAAGCAAACACTATTGTGGGATGACAAGTCAAGGGAGAGAATGGAATAAATGAAGGGCAGGATAGGACAGAAATAAATGTGGTTAGTTTTTTACAACATAACTATTATGGAAGTGCTTTGCATTGTTACACATGTAACATATTGAATTACTTGTTTTCTCAATGAGGGTGGGTAGAGAGGGAGGAAGTGAAAGTATATGGAATTCAGTGCTTTAATAATGAATGTTAAAATTGTTTTATCATGCAATTGGAAATTAAGACATACAGGAAATGGGATATAGAAATCTATTTTGCCCTACAGGGAAATAGAGTGGAAGGAAGATGGAAGAATTGTGGGTAATAGAAGGGAGGACAGACTGGACAAAGTGGTGGATGGGGTGCATGCTGTGCTGGGGTGGAGTGTGGGAAGAAATGGGGAAAAAATTTTGAATTCAAATCTTATGGAAGTGATTGTTGAGTACTGAAAATACATTTTTAAAATAAAAAAAAAAAAAGCTGTTGCCCCCTAAGCTCAAAAAGAGTTAATTATTATAATGAAGCATTACTATTCTCAGCTATTATTTCATTTCAGTGTGGGCCTGATGGATTATGATTAATCATGAGAGAAAAACTGGGATTTGATTTAATCAAAATAATCTAAAGAGAGCCAAAATTAATAAGTATATATGCAAAAGAAAGAAATGTTGACTTATTCCTCCAACATTGAGATAGTTGGCATGCTCAAACTATAGAATAACCCTTAAAATAAGTTACATGTGAACAAAAAAGACCCACTAGGTGGCAGGCAAACTATAATCTGAGAGCCAAATCCTGTCCACCAGCTTGTTTTTGTACTTGAATTGAGAATTTCTTTTTATATTTTTATATAAAGTTTTATTTGAAAATGGAGAAAAAGAAAACCCAGCTTGAGGAAACTATTTGACCCTTGGACAATAGTTTTCAAACCCCAGATGCTTGTGCAATCCCCTCATTTTAATACTGAAGAAATTTAGGCCCAGAGATACTGAAGTGAAATTTCCACTTGAGTCTTCTACCTACAAACAAGCACTCTTTCCACAATAACATTCTGCCGCTCCATCTTTTAGGGTACTGAAATCAGAATAATAGTTAAGTGATACAGTCATGGTTGATACAGAGATGTGAAGTGATTTGATCACACGACATGTGAAGTTATAAAAAGAAATATAATAATAACTTATCCTCTATATTCTGTCCCGCTTATTTACAGAAGAGTTCAGAGTAGACTCTCATAGCTCTCCATTTTGAGGATCATCAACATGGAAAAATAGCACTTGCATGATATTATTACTCATATGAGCCCCAAATCGAAGATGCCAGACAAGTGTTTAAATCACTAGCTGAAATATAGTCCAACTTAGTTTAGTTTTTCTAGGTAAATAAGTAATGATTTTCACAAACACACATAGGATTTCCTAGATTTCCTAAAAGAAAAGGTAATTGTGATAAAATGGTAAATTATTTGCCTGCGAAATTATACTTTCCCTGTAGCGACACAAAGCAGAACAGAAAATTTCCATGTTTATTTTTCTATCCTTTTCCACTTTAAATCATGCCTTGGCATTTTCTTATTTGTCTCTTCTCTCATTTAGAATTGGTAAAAGTCTGGATCATCTAGTAGCTTGGCTGACTGATTTTGTCTCAGCTCAATTTTCCTTAGAAAACATTGAGAATAGCAAACGAAAATGTGACATAGAAACAGATGGGGAGTGTTCAATGGCATCAACTTCAACTCAATGACCCTAACTTGAGACCCTAGGAAGAAGTAAAATGGAGCATATTTAAAAAGAATTAAAACAAAACAAAATGACAGAAGATATTTTTTGAGTTAATCTTTTCTTTTCTGGCCATATCATGGGTATTGGCCATTCATCTAACAGGCTAAATTCAGAACAAATTGTAGTAGAGAAATTAATTCCCTTTAGCAGTTTATATAGTATAGCAAAATATTTGCAAAAGACTTTCATGTCTGCTGTTAATGCTGCCAAATGGTGAGTATGCAAGAAACTTAGATGTATTACAAAGACTCTGTTACTACATAGTATACTTCATTATGGGTTCCAGGGATTTTGGCTATTAAATTAATTTACTGTCATAAGTTTTCTACTTTATGCTCATATCACCCACTATTCCTCTTGCATTCAGTTGGAGTTTTGGGAAACATCTGTCCATACTTCAGTAGGCACAGTGTGGAGGATAGAGGGAAAGAAGTTATTTCCTTCTTAAGTGGAGCAGATGGGATGAGTGTATAAGTTCTTGCTTACAGTGCATATCTATTCCTTCCTTTGAGTTAGATTTTGAATTGCAGTGATTTAAATGACAGAGACTTGAGGGTGGGGTGAAATTCTCATTATTTGGTACATTGACTTTTTGATCTATTTCCCTAATTTCTCAGTTTTCTGTTCTTCCTTAGCTTCATTCTTCTACACAACTGTTAATTTCTGAGCAAAAAAAAAAAATCTGGATTCTAGCACTAACTCTGATACAGACCATCTGTGTGACATTGGACAACTACACTGAGTTTCAATTCCCGTATCTTTAAGTTCTAAATAAGTTTCTAATGCCAATTACTGATAATGACATTGATAAGGTTAAAAATAGAACTAAATGGATAACTTTTAAAAAATATTTATTAATTTTTATTAATAACTTTTAATTTTTATCGTAGTAATTTCTGGACATACTTCTATCCATCACTCAACTAACTTTCTTTTGTAACAAAGAAAAGTAATTAGCACATCCAACCAAAATGTATGAAAGCATATGCAACATTCTTTACTTACAATCCTTTTTATCTCCAAGGGATAAAAGGGAAAAATGTTTATCTCTTCTGAGGGGTCAAAATTTATTATAATTACATGGCATTAGGCCTGGGTTTAGTGATATATATATATGTATATATATATATATATATATATATATATATATATATATATATATATATATATATATATATATATATATATATACACACACATATATGTGTGTATGTATATGTATATATGCATGTATAATATATACTATTACTATTATTGTATATTTTTTTTGATGAATGGTTTTATTAAAAAAAAATCTTTTAGATTTGGAATGAAATCACTCACATATATGCAAAACTCAGATCCTCGTAAGTTCACCATGTCTCTTTCATCTTAGAATCCTCCTTCCAGCTCAGTTCTTCTGTTGGAAACCCAATACTCAGAAAATAATAGTAAGGGTGATTCTTTTGCGTTATTGGCATGCGATAAGGTACCTTGAAGGAAAGACAAGAAGTGGCATTTGCCAAACTAACATCTCTTACCTGTATCTTGCTTCCAACATTGGTGATGATAGCTTAGGACTCTAACAGTCCTAGGAATAGTAGTAGCTTCCTAGAGTACTGGCTCTTCTTCCAGCCTGCCCCCTCCCTCACTCCCATAGCCATTATCAAGGTGAGAGACTCCTTTGGAGAATGGATCCACCAAGCTCTCTACCACCATTACCCTCAATACTATGGGAATAACAGCATCATTCTCTTCTTACGTACTGCTAGTTCTGGTTCCAACATTCTAGCAATCATCCAGAGAATTAATCCATATAGAGATAATATCTGGTAACTGCTTCTGCAGGTGATGAAGCCCTCTTCTCTTCAGCAGCTACAGTTACTGAAGACCCAGAAAAGAAGGTCACACCACTGTCAAATAGTCATACATCAGAAATGGGCATGTTTCTAACAGTGGAAAGAACTTAAGCAAGATTAAGATCTGCTTTACTTCTGCATTACAGGGACCATGAGTTTTTCCATCTGATTGCAGCTCAGTCCTCCCATTTGTATTATCCAACACCAACCCTACTAAAAGTGTGCACTACTAAAGGCAAGGACTCTCTTGCTTTTCTTTTTGTAGTCATAATGGTTAGTAAAGTGTTTTGCACATAGTAAGTGCATTTTCATTCATTCTTTATTCATTCCTGGTTTAAGTGATATTTGATAGTTATTAGGTGAAATTTCTAGGTATAGTAGCTCGATTTCCTGAAAGTAAAGATAAATTCTAAAATCTTAGAACTGGAAGAACAATTATAGTTCAGCTCCTTATTCTATGGAAGAAGAAAGTGAGACCTAGAGATGAGTCATATTTTCTGTTTGTTCCCATAGCTATACATCACCAAAGTAAGGACAATAACTCAGGACTCTTGAATCTCAGCTTTCCAATACAGCTTGTTGCCTCATGTTGTCATGAGTTGTGGTAAAAAAAAAAAAAACCCAAAAAAACAAAAAAACAAAAAAACCCAGCAACTCTCCTTTTTGCCATCACTACTTTCTTTTCGGTATCATGGAAACAAGTTAATTAGAACTATAATTATGAGTAGAAGACCAGACAGTACAATGGACATCATCTAAGACTAGTCTTTAGGGAGTAGTAGGCAGAGGGAATGAGAAAATTCAACCTTAGCTAACTGAAGGGAAATTCAATTCCTGATTAAACTACTGAGGTCCCACTGGGGGATGATTCTGAATTTATTTTAGGATCAGAGTGTTTTGTGTTCCTCATAATCCTATTTTTCTCATCACATCAAATTGCTACTGCTTTCTGGACTAGAAAACTTTTCTAGTCTTGGATGTGTTACTTTTCAGGGGCAGACTATTATGTCTATTTTAGTATTTTTATCTTATTCTGAATGATTTCCCAATTTTCAGTTCTGTCTGGTTCTCTCATTTTATAGAAGATGAAACTCTCAAGAGCACTGCTTTCCTTGAAAAACATTTATGTGCCTTGTTTTTGGTGTCCATTGCTGCAAACGGAAAGAGGAGGTCCTGTGGTTCTTTCACTTTGTCCTTAAGTAGCCTGGGAGTGAAAATGTGATGAATTAGCTTCCACTTGTAAGAAACACAGGAAAGAACCAATATAGTCTTTTTTCAAACTGTTATAAAACACTTCTGTTACTCACTGTTCCTGTCATAGATCAAATTTCTTCTTTTTTTCCATTTGGGGTTAGGGACTGAAGTACATTTCAATTTATCTATTGCAAAGTGGTTAGTTCAGCAATTTAAACAAGTTCTCATTTGTCAAGCCTAAAATTAACACATCTGGAATGAAAAAAATACATGACTGCTTAAGAATCCTCCTCCTCTCCCTTCATACTCACATGCTTTTATTTTCAAAAGATTTTAAAAGCCTTATCCAGTTTATAACTCAAAAGGTATATACAGCCTTATTGACTGTATTCCCATGATTACTTGAATGTTGTCATTGACATCACTTTTGTTCTTAGAGATTGCTAGCATGGTGTGCATCTGTTATCTGGCCTCATCTGCCTTCTTTTTATCTTAAGGGCTGATTAATTGAAATGACATTCAGTAACACAATTCTATGACATTTTTTTCCTGCCTATCTGTCTTTTGCTTGCCTAGTGTTATTTCTGTAAGAGAAAAGAATTTCCTTTTCTTCTCTCCCCTCCTTCTCATTCTGTTTCTGATGGACATAATAAAAATTCTGCAGCTCCCTCTCCAGTGTTGTGTTCTTACATGACATCTAGAGGCCAAAATTGATGTGAGCTATAATTAATCTTTCTTAGTGGCCATAAAGACCCCTTAGTGGAGCAGAGATAATAATCACACTGTCTGCATACTTAAACTTATAGAATAGTGTACCACCAATCTACATTCAGTACTGTGCTCAGTTTCATCTCATTATCCCATAGATGTGCAAGATGATAGGAAATTGAAGAGAAAGAAGCATTATGAAAGAAAAAAAGTTATAGGAACAAAAGTGTGTTTTTGTATTTAATGTGCAAGAATGTCAGATGCTAATTCCTACACAAATTGTAGAATAATATAATTAGTATACCTGACATTTACTCCTGACAGTCAAAATCCTTCTGGTAATCAATAATGCAAATGTAAGTGTCTAATTAAATTTCCTTTTATTTTTCATCAAAATTCTTAAGGTGAAAATCCATTTCATTGTCCCATATGTGTTCTCAAGCCCACTGTTCTGGATTTAATTTTAATCTCCACATTCTCAGAAGGCATGGGGGAAATTTTTACCTACCTGAAGGATAATTGATATTGTTGCAATTTGGTGGGGAAGCAGTTTTCTGCATTCATTCAATAGCTCTTCTAAAATAAATGTCACGCTCACCTAATTATTGCAAATCTAATTAAAGGGATAATTCAAAGTGTCTTTTCTAAATATTTTGGTCAATTTACAAAATATACATTTTATCTACAAGTGAGCCAGAAATACAGATTGGTAATTTTGTAATCCCTAAGATTCTGTTTTAGCATCCTTTATTTAGAGCAGGAATCCTTTATTTGTCTTGTTTTTTCATTGGTTACTTCTTCATTGGACTTGAGCCCACTTTTCCAAGATCTTTAATCATATTTATTATTATCCAAATCTTATCTAAAAGCATTCATCTCATAAATTCAAATCATTATTGGATAACTATGAAAGTTTGTTGGTTATAAATGCTTTAAGATCTCTAAGCAGGGTCTTTCTAGTTGCTCTGAATACATAATTGAGTTTTATTTGCCTCTAAGCATCTTCAAGTATTTAAATAGTTTTTATTAAAATTTATTTACTTGTGGTGTTGTGAGTAGATTCTATTAAGTGTTGAATCCTGTGCTTCCCTCTTCTCTTTTTTCCCCTTCTTTATGTTCCAGGGACCATTTCCTGTGTTCTGTCTTTTTCTTTCTCACAAACCCCTATTTTTTGGTTTGTTTTTGTAACCACTCTCCATTACACATGGATTCTTTCTACCCATCGACCTACCCATTTTGAACTTCTTGCCTGCCACCATGTTTGAAATTACCATGTAATCCCATTTCAGATTTTTTGCTGCCTGTAACTAAAGGGAGAAAAACTGGGATTTAGAATAACACCAATAAGAATGGTCATGGTGGTTCTGTTGTAGGAGGAGAAAGAGGACATTATTACAAAATTACAATAAATTAGAAAGTAACCACCTGAGTATTGGCATTCAGTGTCCTCTGTAATTTGAATCCAAAATACCTTTCTGTCTTTTCTCATACTACTCCCTTTCACATAATCATGCTTCTAAGAAAACTGGATTGCTTTTCATTCTCTGCTTTTGTTCTGCCCTGCCCGCCTACTCTGAATTTGTTTATATTATTTCCAAATCACTGAAATAGATTGTGCACATCAGATCTTTTTCTTGAACTATTTTCCTTCCTTAAAGTTTTGAGTCAGATACCATCTCCTCCATGCAACCTTCCTTTGACCACATCCAATTGTAAGTGATTTCTTTCATTTCAGAATTTTAATATTTCAGTCTCAACATAGCCTTTGCATTTACCTCACTTTCCCTTGCATGGCAGCTATTTGTGTGCATTTTTCCTCCTTTAAATCAATAACTTGAAAGCAGAATCTGTTTTGTATTTATAGTTGTATCCTAAGCATCTACAACAGTTCTGTTCAGATGATAAATGATTAATTTGGTTAGCTTGAGTTGAATTGAATCCCAGTTTTCAAGAACATTTGTAAATGATCTAGTTTTTGCAAGATCTTTTTTTTGTTCTTTTACCTCTTGCCCGCAGAATCAGCACTCCACTATAGGTTGAATTCTAGTCTACTTGTTCAGACTTAGACCCTGAGGTACATTTATACTAGATTGTAACGTGACCTTTCAGGTTTTTATATCTTTCTGCAAACTTTTTTTCTAGTCTTATATGTGAATGTAGCTATTTTTATGTTTCAGTAAGATACTTTTCCATCTGGTCCTACTATCTGGATATTTTAGATCCCAAGGATATTTTATTTTGCCTTTTCCATTTTACCTTCTTCTATGATGTAACAAAATGAGAAAAGAGTTTTATTCTTCTCACCATAATGATAACTTTATAAGGAAAATACATAAAAAGCATATATGCATTTTCTTATTTAATTAAACTTTTTTAATCAACAGAAATTCACCTTCTTTCTCAATTAAGAAAGAAGAAAAAAATCCTTTTATGAGCATGTGTGGTCCAATTAGAATGAATTCTTGCATTGGCCATCTCCAAAAATAGAAATGTTTCAAGCTGTACTCTGAGTTCATCATCTCTTAATCAGGAGGTGGGTAGAATATTTCATCATGAGTCCTCTGGAATAGTAATCTTTTGAAAAACGTTCCTAAGTTTTTCAAAATTTTTTTCATTACAATACTATTGTCATTGTGTAAATACTTTTGGCTCTGCTCACTTCATTCTGTACCAATTCATAAAAGTATTTCTAGTTTCTCTGAACCTTCACCTTAATGTGAGCTATTCTCTTCTCAGATACCATCACCTTCACCTACCAAAAATGAAAAAAATAACAGCATCTAACTTCTACGGTTGCTGTGAGTATAATATGAAACATAAAGCAAAAATAGTTTGCCACCCTAATAGTTATTGTTATTAATTTATTAAAACAAAATAGTATTCCATGACATTTATATATCATAATGTGCTCCACCATTCTCCAAATAGTGGGTGCTTCCTCATTTTCCAATTCTTTGTCATCACAAAAAGAGGTGCTATAAGTATTTTGTATGTCCTTACAGTTTGTCTTGCTTAGGATTATTCCCTCCCACTTATTCTGCCATTTTCCACCTGCTTCCTGATTGAGTTGAATGTGTATCTGTATCAAAATCTACATGTGTTTTTCCCTCCTTTGACCAGTTCAGATGAAAGTGAGCTTCAAGAATCAACTGTTCCTTGCTCCAACCTATTTCTTATTGATTTCTGTTATAGACTTATAATTCTATATCTAATGTGAGACAATTTTGATGGTTTTTGTTTCCTGTTTCCCCTTTTCTCTCCCAGTCTATTTTTCTCCCTTTTCATTCTTCACCATGAAATCATCAAAACATAACAAAAAATTCTCACTATCTGTCTAATTAGACTTATGAACTCTGATGAATGAGAATAGGGTTCTTAAGAAATACATATAGACAGACAGACACAGACAGATAGATATATAGATAGATAGATAGATAGATAGATAGATAGATAGATAGATAGATAGATAGATAATCTCCCCAAATTGTAATTTAAGTCATCTATCCTTGATTATTCCTTTATGTTTGATCACTGCTGTTAATGTTTTTGGATTTATCTTGACTTATGTATTTGTATTTCAGTATTTCTGTGCAATTTCTCATCTTTTCATCAGGAAAACTTGGAAGTTTTTTATTTTACAATAAAATCCATTTTCCTCCCTCTAGGATTATAATAAATTTTGTTAGGTAAATGATTCTTAGTTGTAAGCTTATATACTTTGCCTTTATATTCAAAGATTTGTACCTTTATGACTGTCGCTGCTAAATCATAGGTAATCCTGACCGTCACTCCTCATTACTTGAATTATTTATTTCTGGTTACTTACTGTATTCTTTTCTCTTGAAGTTGAAGGCTCTAAAGTTTCACTGTTATATTTTGGCAATTTTCATTTCATGTTGTGACAAATGAATTCTCTATGTCTGTTCTTCCATTGGATTGAGCTTTTTCAGAGCAGAGAGTTTCCCTTTTTTTGTATTCCCTGGAACATATTAGGCACTTGATGCCAAACAAATGGAAAGAGATTACTGGTACTGACTTTATAAACTCTCTTGTTCTAAGATTTCTGGAAAGTGTTATGATTTTTTGAAATATAATGTATGGGCTCTTTTTTATGTGGTGGGGGCAGATGACTTTTAGTTTCACCAGTTTCATGTTAGTTATTTAGTATGAGTTACCGTTATATTTTCTCCCACTTTTTTTTCTACTATTTCGACTTTAAAAATATTTGCCATTCATGGAGTCATTAAGGTCTATTTGATCAATTCTAATTTTCATGGAATCTGTTGTTTGGGTGAGATTTTCTGCCTCTAGTCCTTAGCTATTAATTCCCTTTTCTGATTCTCAATCCTATAATTCTCATTTTTAAATTTTTCCAGTAATCTCATTTCAAATATATTGCTTTTAATTCTTTTTTCGGGAATTCTAGTTGAATTTGTTTCAAAGCTGTGGTTTTTTTTTTTTTTTGATGATTTGCTAAAGATATTTTGGAATCAATCATTCTGTTCTTCTGCCTCTGTTTCTTCACCTTCCTTGTCACCATATCACTTTTTATGGTATGAATTTTTCGGCTTATTCTTCAAACCTATTTTACGACTTTAGACTTGATAATGGGGCAAAGCTCTGTGCACATTTGGAAGGAATATCTAGACTGATTTTTCAGGTAATTTTTAGGGAATATTGAATTATTCGAAGGTCTCAAAGCAAATTAAGGATATAGATCTGTAAGATTTCAATCTTCCCAAAGTGGTATGATTCAGGAAAGTCTAAGGTTTTTCCCTCTAGTTTGAGGTCTGTAAGTTCCTGACTTGGGTTTGGGTCTGAGCAACAATCTATGGACTTGCTTCTGTTGGAGTTTCAATGGAATCCTGCTAAACTGAGTCACTATCGACCACTATTGGAAAGCTCTGCTGATTCAGAACAATAGACATAAAGACTACCATTAGTCTAAGCTTAGATCATTTCCTCCAGATCCCCCACCCTAGATGTATAACCAAATTTGTAATGAGAAACAGTGCTACCAGTAGGCATCTGTACCTGAATACTACACAATTTGGTACCTCTTTTTGCTAGATGTCCCCTGGTACCCAGATTCTTCTGTGTTAGTGGACTTTTGGAGTTGATTCTTGGGTAGAACTTTCATCAATGTACCTTCAAAGCCATCTGTGTCCTTATGCTTATGTAGGCAGAAAGAAATGCCTCGTTATTTTTCTCTTTTTTGCATTTCACAACAAACACTTGTTCAGGTATATTTTTTTACATCTATTCAGAAGTATTGTGAGGAAAGCACTCTGCTTCTTTCTCTTTCTAATCCATCTTGGCTCTATGTCTAGGATATGCTTTCATGAGATCTGAAAACGAAGTCTGAGCATCCTGTTCCTGAATTCCAAAGTCCTTGTAAAGGAAGGACAAATGTGAATATCTTCAAAAGTGCTGGATCTAGCTCCCTCATTTTTTTTTAAGCAGAGAAAGGAATATTCCTAGGAGTACTAGATTTGAGAGTTTCCTAAGTAATTTCCAAGGTGAAGAGTTCCTGAATTCAAGAATTAGAACATGGATCCTCTAAATAGATAACATTTCATAGTGCATTTTATTTCCTGAAGAAAGAACAAAAGTACACATGATTCTTAGAAAGTATCTTACTTGCAGTGCAAAAATAATGATTTATTTGAGCCATCAATGTCTGATGAGAGGAAGTCTAATTATTCGATCAATCTTCAGAGCCTATTTAACTTTTTGTGGAGGAATCTAAACCATAAGCTGGTATTTTGATTTCTGAAGAGATTTATAAGACTCTTAGAAAGAGTTACTCACCAGAAGGGTAGGTTGCAAAAACTTTACTTTCCCAAATAACTACTTCCTTTATATATCTATTGACACTGATTTTGTTCACACAAAAGCTTTTCACTTTTATGTCATTAAAGTTGAATTGTTAATTTTATCTTTTGTGATCACCTCCATTCTTTGTCTGCTTAAGAATTCCCCTTCTTCACCTCTAGTCACAGTATTTCCTCAAAGTTGCCTCTATTTTTTAACCTGACCTTTTGTATTGAGGTCAAATATCTATTTTGATATTATTATTGCATATTTTGGTGAGAGCAGAGCAGTCAGAAGCAAGGAAAAATACTTTTGATGACATCTTTCATATGTCATCACTATCTCAAAAAAGTAATCTTAGAGAATCTCATCAGTGTAATTTTACCACCTGAACTATACTTTCACTAATTAACATTAATGATGATGATAATATACAGTTTTCACCAACAGTAAGGGGATGAACTTTCTTTTGTCACATTGCCTTTTAGGATGCAAAATTGACCCTTCAAGAGTTAAAGCTGTTTACTTAGATAAAGCATATTGTTTAGTAGTGTAGCCCTTCAGATTAGCAAATACTGACAAAATAGTGTTTTACTATTACACTGTCAAAACAATTTAATTAATTAATATACAATTTCACATTATAAAAGGACCACCTTAAAGCTTAGGTAGGTATTACTTCCTCTGGAAGCCTACCTAGAATGAATCTCTTTACCATGTAGGCAGAAATATAAGTGAATAATAGGGACTTTCCCAATTATAAATAACTTTCACAAAAGCATTAATATCATTTAATTTAATATTATTGTGTTGAGTATTTCCCATATAATTTCTTCTCTTTTGGAGTACTGGAGAGGAATCCACTTAATTCACAACATCAACCTCATAATGAAAAATTAAAGGGAAATACATTTTGTGTTCTTCAGAGAAAAGTCCCTACTGTTTAAATAAGAGCCATCTCTACCCAAAAGACGAAATCCTTGTAATAGCAAACTCTGTTAGCTGTCCACTTGTTTGAGGTCTGACAAATGAACATTGACCAATAATTTAATTATTTTTGTACTGTAAGAGCTCTTGCACTGAAAATATTTCAATAACCTAGCTGTTTGTTACAATGCTTCCTTTTCAAATTCTCATTATAATGGAGCTACTGTTTGAAATGGCAAGTGACAAATGAAAAGTTAAGGTTTTACTTATGTAAGTATTTAAAAACTTTTGTTTTGTTGAATTTAGTTTAACCTAAGTTCAGTATCGGTTATTCTTCATCTTTCCTAAGTATCATTAGAATTATGAATTATTTCTAATCTTTTGATCTGAGAGAATTCATACATCCCAACAACTTGAGATACTGTGTTATGCATTTGATTAAGAAGTTCTCATTTTTCTTTAAAGTTTAGTTAAGTAAGAGTAATAATAGGTTCTAGTCCAGTTTCACTTGCTCATTGTTTGGGTTTTGATGACTCATAGTGAGTGTTAATAGCAATTGTTTCTGTTCTGGCCACCAACTCTGAGGGTCTTCTCTTCCAAGATTAATTCTTTTGTAAGGACAAACTGGGTCATCCTTTGCTTCAATACTAACCTCGCCTTTAGCTACTGAATGGGTATTGCCTCAGACCAACTGAAACCAGGGAAAGACCTTAATTCAATAAGCCCAAGCTTCCCCACTACTTTTGGAGCCATCACCAGTTGTTCTGACCTATGTATTTTCCCTTAACTTAGATGACTCTACACTGCTATGCCTCACTTAAATCCAATTTACTTGCAAGTCAAGACAACACCCTGTTAATATCATTGATTTTCTTTGAGAATGAAGGATAAATGACAACAAGTGGGAGTGATCATTCATCTCTTTACCTGCTATTGATTCATTTCTATATTAAAGTAACTGCTGAATCCTTACCTGGAACCACCATGTTGTCAGAAATTCTAGTCACATTGCTCATTTCCCCTTTGATTGGTTACCTACCTTTCGCTTTTCACCTCTTCTTTTATGTATTATCTTCCTATAATAATTAATAATTACCTATGTATCTATCTATCTAAAACGATCTGTTTTGTGAAGTTTGGATTCTGTTCAATAGCTGCACTTGAGGACCTAAAGGGCTTCATGTGGCCTTGAGGCTACAGGTTCCCTACTCCTGATTTATAGTTTCTGTTGGTTGACATATTGATGCTATGATGTCTGGAAAAAAACACTAAAATTATGTCAAATAAATGGTGATATAACAACAAATTAGATATATAGTGATTTTAAAATACAAAAATCTGTCAAAATTATAATTGGCTAAATAAGATGTAATAAAATGAGAAAATGGAAATGCTGAAATGGGAATGAAAAGCTAGGAATAACTTCAAAGCTCAAGAGAAAAAGGACCATTTCAAAAACAAACAAGCATAAAAAAGACCAAGAGCTCAAAACTATAAATAACAAGGATAATCAAAGGAGAGTTCTTGTTGGAGATATGATGTAGCATAGCTTTCTTGCTCAAAGCTAGTTGTTTAATATAAAAGCTCAGTGTCAGATTTCGGATTCACCCTGGTAAAGAGTAGGGGATATTTGGAATTAGATATCCTTATTCAAAAAGACAAGAATTGTAGAGATTGAGATAACAGATAATCAAGAAAAAGTACAATGGCCAACTTATGGCCACCACCCAGAAGAACAAACGAGGCTCGGAGGTATTGCCAAGTTTAAATGACATAGGTCCTGATGAGTGTGTAAACAATGACAAGATGCAAGTTTGACAAACTCCCTCTTGGTAAAATTAATCTTTGGAAAATCCGTTTTGGGGGAGGCTTTGTAATTGTCAGTATTTCCTGTCTGTAGGATCCACTGAATCATTTTGCCATAAAGTCACAGTTTCTCTGAGCTTGTGCATTCACACATCTCTGAGCTTCTCTAATGGTTCTTTGGATGGCAAAAGACTCTGTGAGCAGCCCTATCAAGTTTGGCAGCAGACGAGAGGGACCCAGCCAGACTATGTCAGATTTACAGATGAGTGAAGCTGGGAGGAACAGGTAATATTAGTCACACTTCCAGCACAGGTGCAGAAGCTTTGAAAAGGCAAAGGTATGTGGCCTTGCTCCAAAATCCTTTGAATGCGTAGCATAGAAGATGAGAATTTGTGAGACACTTAAAAATTCATATTTTTTTTCAGTTAAAAAAAGAAATGGAATTCTTTTGGTTCTTGGGATTAGTCTTCTACCTCAAAGTCAACATGGCTTCAAAAGAGGCAGCATGATGTAGGATAGAGGTATTTAGCCTTTGTGTAGTGTGTGTGATGAATTCTTTCAGCAGTCTGGTGAAGCCAACAGACTACTTCTCAGAATAATGTTTTCAAATATGTGAAATAAAAGTTATAGGATTTTAAATAAAACCAATTGAAATACACTAGAAAAACATATTTTACAAAATGTTGATGGACCCCTGGTTAAGATCCTTTGGTTAAAGGAAAGACCACTAGTTTTTGAGACACAGGATGAGTTTAACATTAGGCTCTGGAGTTTGATACTTCTCTGGCTTGAGGCAAGCCTCTTAACCTCATTTGGATTCAATTTTCTTACATATAAAATGAAGAAGGTAGATTAACTCTAAAGTTCCTTTGATTTCTAAATCTGTGATGTATCTAAGATCCTCTGACCTGAATAGATGCATCCTTCTAGATCTCATTTGCTGAAGAATCACAAAGATGTGGGATGACAATGCTCCTTTGACACACTATGGCTGTGTGGCACAAGTCACTTAACTTCTCACTGCTCCAGGAAATTCTCCAAAACAGTAAATTAAAAAGCAATTACCAATTTGCTTTTTATGGAAGAAATGTTCTCAAAAGGTATTCCCTATACCAATGAAATCAAAAGTCCCTTGCAAAACCTTTTCTATGTATTTGACTGTAATCTTTAATTTCACTGTTGTGGATAACTCTTAGTAAGCAAACTCCATCAATATTGATTGGCAACTGTTCTGCAACTTAGGGAGTTGGAGATTTGTCTAGGACATCGAGAAGTTAAGTTGCATATATGCATATATCTTTATATGTCTTTCCTGACTCTTAAGACCAACTCCTCAGGAAAATCCAGGGATCCACATCATTTATTTAATATGCTATGTATTATAAAACATCAAATACACATTGCTTCATTTGACCCTCACTATGAACCTGTGAGATATGTTGTACACTTGATATTATATGAGACTACAGAATTGCTTTGATCTTCCTGCGGTGGAGAAAAAAGTAGGTTTACTGTACAGTCCCTGGGGAAGTAATATTGAACCATTATACTACATGATTAAATTTAAGAATTTGTGAGAAACTGGTAAATAATTACAATTTCATGTGTGAAATTAGTTTAGATCTTGTTAAAATTCTTATTTTGGCTCAAAATGATGGAACTCTTATTTAGCTCAGAGAGATTAGAAGACACATTGTCTCTCTCTGGGATTATATCTCTAATTAAAACTACAAATCTATTAGCATTTGTGTACGGGATACAAAAATGTGTTCCGGTAGAAAAAGCATGTCACTCATTTTGGAGTCAGAGAACTTGGAGAAATAGCCTGGCTCTAACACTCAAGTAGTCATAACTTAAGGCAAGTCGTTTCACTTCTCTGGATCTCAGTTTCCTCTTTCATAATTTGAGAGGAGTCAGCTACACTATTGTATAGCCAAGGCAATATTCATATCACTGTGAATGTTGGTGACCATGAATATGCCAGAGTAGTTCTCAATCCCAAAGCATAACAGACTCTCCATACAGAAGGCAGAAGAAAAACAATTAGTCAGATACCAGAAAGCCAAATCCCTAACCAGAAAGCTAAATTCGTCATAGTGGCCAAGAATGCATATTAGCACTGCAGGAAAGAAAGGCATTTCTAAGCCTCCCCCCACCCCCTGCTGGGTCCTTCCCCCAAACAAATACTCATGAACCTACCTGTGTCTGCTTGCCTCTGTCCTCAGCTCTGACTAGCCTGACCAGCTTCCTCCCAGTTCTGCTCCATGTTTCCTGTTCCACCTCTTATCACATGTGACTTAGGCTTCAGTGTGATTTAAGTAGGTCACATGGGCTTATTATTAATGAATGGGAATGATTTTCCCATTTAAATTACCATTATAATTATCTCTAAAATCTTTTCTGGTTCTAAATTATGTGATATTTCTATAAGTTACTAAATCCTACCTTGTAGATATAACATTTTTTTTTTTGCCCATTCCATTCAGAAATGACATCTTTTGATCTCACAATGCTTCCCACTTTTACTAGTCACTTAGTGATTATTAGATCATCCTGTATGGGGGGGGGGGGCTACATTTTATATTTCACACTAGATCATGGACCTCTATAATACTCAGTACAATGTCTTGCATATAATGAATATATAAAGATATAACCTCATAAAATGACTTTTCTGCCTGAAGCAAGGGGATGCTTAGAATGAAACCTATAAGTCAGGAATCGCCTCTGAAAAATTCTACCTTGACTTATTTATTATCTAGTATCCTACCTGAGTGGCTGTGGTGATGGTGTTGATGATGATGGTGAGTGTTTTGAAGGTAGCTAAGGATAAAGAGGAGAGAAAAACTAGTAGAAAGTTTGTGGTTGTGCTTCTAAAGGGACGATCATAATAAAAGTGTGAATTCAAGGTAGAATACAACCCTAAGAAAGCAAAATATAAGACAACAATTTTAGTCTTGACTTTCTCTAGATAGGATCCAGAAGGAAATCTCCAAATTGTGTGAATTTGAAGATGATGACAATTTCTTTTGGTTTTTGTTTTAGAAAAAAAGGGTTGTCAGTTATTATTTCTTTTAATGTCAAAGTTAGCTGTCAGCTTTAACGAATATAAATCTATTTTGTTTACAACAAAAGATGAAAATGAAGTCAAATTTTCAACAGACTAACTTGGAGGTTAATGTGAATTCTGCTTCTAGTTATCATACTTTAAAATAACAATCACTATTTTACTCCTGACAATTCTTCTCCATTAAAATTGTGAAGACAATTTTTTTCAAGTGACAAATAGCTTTTAACTGGCATTAACATTCTATGGAGACAAGTTATATTTATTTTTTCGTTTCCTTCTTTCTAAATAAAACCTTTATAGCCCCCCTTGTACCTCAAAACTTTAAGAGTAATTGCAAAGAATTAATTACCTTCTTGCCATTAAGGGAAAGAAAATAAAGTTTTCATTTTGTGAAAAAGCATCATAATTTGTCCACTTATGTAGTAGTTATACTGTATATGAGGCTTAATACTTGGTTTCTGTTTTTATTTAATCTAATGCCTTAATACTGATCTGAAGTCATATTATCCCTGTAAATGAGGTTATGTGAAAGCTAGGGTATGCAAAGATAAATTGCATGTTCAATCTAGCAGTGGCTAAAGCCAAATATTTAAAACTGGGAAGATTATTTTAGGTTCTCCTTTTTTTGTTCATAATTTTAAGATATCATCTGGAGAATTCCATTTCCTTCACAGCAAATTTCAAAATACTGTTTTCCACTTCTCTTTCATCAGTTCATTTCTGCATAGTGTTGTTTATTTCAGAAGAAACCAGCTATCAAAAAAGTTTAATGACAACTGTTAGTTTTAGCTAGCTGACCAGTTCCAGTTGGGCAATTTAGCTCCTCCTTTCCTCTTCACCCTTTCCCCCTGCCCTCTTCTGCTGCCTCCTCTCCCCTTCTTCTCCTCTCCTCTTCTCACCTCTTCTCTTTCTTCCTCTCCTCAATTCTTCCCTTAGCTGAGGGTCTTCTGTCAAAGGAAGGCAATTTTGATGGCCAAAAGCTATCTAGTTCACTTGAGGTTTACTGGCTAGATTTTTTTTTTCTCAAAGACCAATACTTTAATCCAATTCACTCTGGATCTCATGAATTGGACAACAATAGGTCCTTGCCCAAGCACCGCTTAATGGTTATTTTAGGGGACCTCCTGGCTCAAAGCGAATATAAATAGTAAGTGTTTCTCTTTTGGCCAGCAACCTAGAGGGTTTTCCCCTCCCATTTTGTGGGTACCAGGGCATCACAGAGGTTGTCCAACTTTATATCATATTATATGAATGTGATATTTTATCCCTATAGGTGGTGACACTCTTTAGTTAATCCTATTGCTTACCAATGACAAATTATATCCTCACCTAAATATTATATAGACTCTTTAACTAAAATTTTAACCTAGCAACCCACTCACAAAAACGTGTATAAACAATGTGTATTATCCACTCTGTGATACACAGTAGAATAGATATCCTATCAAGTGGCTAGCTGGATGTCTCTTCAGTCAGCCAAGCACACAAAGCAAGTCAAAGATTGTCTCTGCTCTTGAGGAGCTCACAATCTGATGGATGAGTGAACAAGTGAACAAATAAGTCATAACAAGCTATATGCACAAGAATAAATTAACAAAGGAAAGAACTAGAATTAAGAGGAACTTCCTACAAAAGTTAAGATTTTAACTGGAACTTGAAGAAAGCCAGAGATATAAAGAATTGAACATTCCAGGAATGACAGACAGCCAGAGAAAATGCCAGAACTAAGAGACAGAATGTATTTGTGGAACAGCAAGGAGGCCAGTTGCATTTGACTAAAGAGTATTTAGATGCATGTAAGGTGTAAAAATACTCGAAAAGTAGGTGGAGTAGATTATGGAAGGATTTGAATGCTACACGGAGGATTTTGTATTTGCTCCTGGAAGTAATAGGGAGTCACTGGAATTTGTTGTGTTTGTCCTTTGTTACTGAAGACCATGCCATCAGAGAAATAATGACATGACTTGCACTTGACTTTGTTTTGAGTAAGGGAGGGCTGTGCAAGGTCACCAGCCTCACTTCTCCAGAGTCATCTGAATCCAGTGACCCAGATATTCATCAGGATGACTGCAGATGACCCAAGATACAATTATTGAGTATATGAGTGACATAGGCAAACATTCTTTCAGGAAAATCACTTTAGTGACTAAATAGGGAGTGAACAGTACTAGGGAAAAATTTGTGGCAAGCAGATCAATAGTCCAGGGATGAGACAATGAAGAATTCTATCAGAATGGTGGCAGTATCAGAGGAGAGAAGGGGAATGGATAGATATTTGAGAGATGCTGCAAAAGTAAACTTGACAGATTTTGATGATGTACTGGATATGGGGGTGTGGATAGAGATATTAAGAAATTAGCATGACATATAGGTTGTAAACATGGGAGACTGGGAGGATAGTGGTGTCCTCTACAGTAATAGGGAAGCTTGACATGGAGAAGGAAAGATAACGGGTTTAGTTTTGGACATTAAGTTCAAGAAACCTTCTGGACAGCTAATTCAAGATGTTTTAAAGGCAGTTGGATATGAGATGGTAAGTCAGTAGAAAGGTTAGACCTGGATAACTATACATTTCTTTGAAAAATGCAAATGATTATTGTATTGATTAAATGATGTAATACTGAGCCACAGAATTTTAGAGTTGGAATCTCAGTGACTCTCTAGTCTAATCAATAACCAAAAGGAACCTCCAATATAACATTCCAGAATTTAGTCATCCAAATTTCATTTAAAGATGCCGGAAGATGGAAAACCTATTATACTGTAAAGCAGCTCATCTGTTTTTTAACAATTTGAATTGTTAAGGAATTTTGCCTGATATTAAGCTTAAATTTGCCTTTATGTCAGCTTCTATGAATGCTTCCTGATTCTATCTTTTAGGACCAAGGCAGGAGAAATGAAATCCTTTTTCCATTATATGAAATGGACTCTAGGCCCTTTTCATCCTGATTGCCCTCCTCTGGACATTTTCTAGCTTGTAGATGTTCTTAAACTATGGTGTACAGAACTGAACATAATACCCCAGTTCAAATCTGATTAGAGAAGAGCACTGTGGAGGTTTTATCTTCTTCCTAGGAGCAGGGACTCTTTTAAAGCAACAAGATTGCCCTAATATATATAAATCTGATATGACATGTTCTTTATGAAAACATATTACTTTTGTTTTCTGATCATTTTTTTAAGGATTCAGTCTAGTATTTTTCATTGGACTATAGTTTGCTTCTTCCATTTGGTGAAAATCAGGAAAACAGGGGTTTTCTCCCTTTTTTCAGCCTTTTAGTACCTCACCTTTTTGGTATGATCTTTCAACTATCCATTCATCAGTTCTTACAGTACCAAAGGATGTAGTTCATCTGGGCCAAGTGATTTTATGTACTTGATAAATATCAATAAATATGAACATTTCCATATACTATGAAGAAATGAAAGAGAGGATTGCATATGAAACCATGAATCTCTATTATATACAATTTGCTTTTAAAAGTATGTAACTAAATTTAACAACAGGGTTCCAAAACTTTCTAGCTTGTCTATGACTTTGGCTAAACTTCCTTTTGTTCTCCTTCTTCTGTTTTAAAATTTTTCATTGATGTCCTCTTCTTTTTTTGTAAGTTTTCTTTCTGGAATCTCTATAACTGCCCTCTTCCTCATAATGCTCCTCTCCCCTCAAAAATACAAAAGTTTTCTTTTGTAACATATACATATATGTATATATACATACACATGCATATACAGATATGCACATACATGCATGCATGCATGTGTGTGTATAAACAGAAATTTCCACATATTGACCACCTCTCTTTCTGCATCTGTAGCCTGTCACCTCTAAGGTGTGAGAAGGGTGACAAATCATCAGTCTTTCATGGTTGGCTATTGCATTGATCAAAGCTCTTGTTTTTCAAAATTGTTCAGTCTTATAACATTATAGTCATTACAAAGATTGTCCTTCTGGTTCTATTAATTTCAATGTGTATTAGTTCATAAAATTCCAAGATTTTTCTAAATCCATGACCTTTACCATTTCTTATACCACAATAATATTTTATTGCGTTAATAGAAAGAAAGGGAATAAGACCTGTGATTTCCCTGACATAAGGAACTCTTAGATGAAGGAACTACTCTCAATTCAGGTCAGCAACTTTTCTTCAATTTCTAAACTTAGAAGATTGTTTAGAGCAGTGGTATAAAGCTCAAACAAAAATAGAGGCCACTAAACTATACATAAAGATTCCATCAGCCTCATATTTAGTTAGAAACTCATGTCATATGTGTGTATACACACATGTATACATACATACATACATACATACATACAGATTTCATCAGTACATAGAAACTACATTTTAATTTGATTTGGGATTTATTGAAGAGTACTGAGGGACACATGCAGTTCATTGGCCTCCATGTTTGACACCTTTCGTTTAGAACAGATGTGCCAAACTCAAAGTCTGGATGAAAACTGCAAAAACCTCCAAGTGTGGCCCAAACCAGATTAAAATCTAATTGGGAAATGTTTAACAAAATAAAAATGGAATGCAAAATAGATTATGTTAACTTCTGAATTTTGAAGTCAATATTTATTTAACTTATATCTTTTTTCCTTACCCCTTTATCTATTATGCCATAGTCTCATTTCATTCAAGTGATCTCATATTCAAATATTCTAATTTGCTTAGCCTTTCCCTAATTGATTATCTTCCACCTTATTTCTGGCTTTTTGTTATAAGAAAAAGCATCAACTTTATTGGGGTGTAGGGTGTGTTCAGGAAGGATCAGTACCTTTGATGTGATGTCTGCCAAGCCCTTTTCACAGATCTTTCCCTCTTTGGTGTCTACCTGTTCCACCCACCTCTCACCAATAGCTCCAAGAAGCTGCAGCATATGCAGCAGTCACACCCTGGTAAACCATTTTCGGCAGACAGACCAAACCAGGTTGAGAGTAATCAAGAGATCTCAAACCCATTGGTGAGTTAGGAGGGTGTCTACCCCAAGCATGTGCAGACTCTCTCTGGTGGAATGGGTGGATGAGAACAGTTTGTTCCAATGGCCACGAAGGCAGATGAAGCAGATGATATGGAGCTCTTAGAGCCTGGTTAGACCCTGAAGACACCAAGGTCATCCATTGCATCCTGAGCCATCTCCAGCATTCCTGACTCATTCCTGCCACTGGACTATGATGACTCTGGAGGGGAGAGTGAGGCTAACCACCTTGTGCTACTCTGCCTCACTTAAATCCAAGTTACCCACAAATCAAAAGACATCACCCATACCATTTTACTATTATGCCTCAAAGTCCTGTGGTGATAGGCAAATGATGAAGCAGCAGGTGCAGATACACTGAGAACTGTAGTCACAACCCTGCCCACAGGTGGCCCAGGCCATAGGGTCATTTCTCACTGGAAGCAACAGTGGGACTTGTCAGCCCCCTGGGTATCTGAGCAGCCTTTTAAGGATTGCACTGCTCACCTCCTGGTGGGAGGAATGGGGCTAGGAAAGGTGCCCTAAAAATTACCTGCTTACCTTACTCTGGCCTGTTTACCACAGTAGGTAGGGAATATGCAGTTGAAACACAAAAATTGTACAAAATATACAAAAACATTTGCAAAGATTATTTCACTCACCATCAGCACATGGAATATGTGCACACTAATAGACACCACAAAATCCAGTAGACCTGAAAGACATACTTCTCTTGCTGCAAAAGAACTCAACAGGTCTTGCATCCAAATAGCCCTCTGAATGATACAAGCCTGGCAAATGAAGACCAGTTTACTGAAATTGATATAGGATACACATTTTTCTGAAGTGGCTGCAGTGAAGGGGAGGGCCTTGAAGCTGGTATAGGTTCTGTAATCAACACTAATCTAGTCAGCAAGCTGGTGTGCCTGCCAAAAGGAGTGAATGACAGGCTCATGACAATGCAATTGCCACTTGCAGGAAAACGTCATGCCACCATCATCAGTGCCTATGCTCCCATCATGACAAACCTTAATGAGGTCAAAGAACAATTTTATCAAGGTGTAGAGACCCTTATCAATGTGTCAAAAGAAGACAAGCTTATTACTCTGGTTGTCTTTAATGCTAGAGTAGTCTCAGACTACCAGACTTGGCAGGGAGTCTTAGGGAGGAATGGAGTAGGAAACAGCAACAGCAATGGTCATTCACTGCTGAAGACTTGTCATCACATGACTTTCTCATCTTCTGTTTACCTAAATGCAATGAAACTTCATGGATGCACCCTCACAGCAAACATTGGCATCTAATAGACTATATGATTGTAAGAAGAAGAGACAGATAAGATATGACAGTGAGAAAGACAGTGTGTGATGCAGAGTGTTGAACTGATCGTAAACTTATCCTTTCCAAGTTAAATACTCACATTCATCAAACATACCACCACCATGGCAAAATGACCACCAGAAGAATTAATGTCAACAAATTAGAGCTCTTCTCTGAGTGTGAATAGTTTATTGCTAGCTTGGAGGGAAAGTTGAGGCAACACACACTTGGCAACAGTGAAACAGAAAAGGAGTGGGCAGTTTTCAGAGATTTGGTGTATAACACTGCATTTGCTCATCTGGGTCAGAACACTTGCAAACAACAAGACTGGTTTGATGAAAATGATGGGGAAATCCAAAAGCTGCTAAATGAAAACTAAGAACACAGGATTTACTAGCAGGATAGTTCATCCATCTCTAAGAAGGAAGCATTTAATTCCATCAAAAGTAAAGTACAAACAATACTTAGAGAGATGCAGGATTCCTGGCTCAGGTAGAAGGCAGATGAAATTCAGTTTTATGCTGATAGTGACAATTTAAAGTGCTTTTATGATTCCCTGAAAGCTATTTATAGACCAAAAACTGATGGTGCATCACTACTACTCAGTGCTGATGGAGCCCCATTGATTAGTGATAAGGACATGATCCTAGAGAGATGGGCTTAACACTTCCATAGTGTTCTCAACAGGCCATCATCAATCAATGCTGAGGCCATTGACTGTTTACCTCAGGTTGAAGTGAGTCCCTCCTTAGCTAAACTTCCAACTGAAGAAGAGGTTTTGAGGGCCATTAGACTCCTTTCATGTGGCAAATTACCTGGTGCTGATTCTATTCCAGCTGAGATTTATAAGGTAAATGCTCTTGCAATGCTTATACAAAAGCTGACTGAAGTATTCCAGCTTATATGGCAAGAGGAGGTTATCCTCCAGAAGTTCAAGGGTGGCTCCATTGTTCACCTATACAAAGGTAAAGGGAATAAATAGATTGTTCTATGACAATCACAGTAGAGTCTCTCTCTTAGTCATTGCTGGTAGGATTATTATTAGAGTCCTCCTTGATAGGCTTATCTTTCACCTAGAAGATGGTTGTAGATCTGAGAGCCAGTGTGACTTCAGAAAAGGCCAAGGAACAATCAATATGGTGTTTGCTGCCTGACAACACCAGGAAAAATGCCAGGAACAGAACAGAGGTCTATACACAAAGTTTGTAGATATGACTAAGGCCTTTGACACTGTTAGTCATGAGGGTTTATAGAAAATTGTCAAAATTTGGTTGCCCAGAGAAGTTCATCAGAACTGTATGTCTATTTCATGATGGCATGTCTGTCTGGGTTTTGAATAGTGGACAATGCTCTTGTACCTTCCCAGTCGCCAATGGAGTAAAACAGGCCTGTGTGCTTGCCCCCATGGTTTTTTAACATGTTTTCTGTCATGTTTTCAAATACTTTCAATGAGGATGAATACATTATCAAGATTAACTACTGTACTGGTGGTAAGTTTTTCAATTTGAAAAGGCTACAAGCAAAGACCAAAATCGAGGGAGTGTTGGTGCATGGTTTTCTGTTTGCAGATGATTGTGCACTCAGTGTAGCCCCTAAAACTGAGATGCAACAAAGTATGGATCAATTCTCTGCTGCCTGTGCTAATTTTGACCTGATAATTAACACCAAGAAAACACAAGTACTCCATCAGCCACCACCACCATCCATACCTGGAATCATTGCTTGCAACAAATGGAAAAGTTTTGAATGCTGTAGATGAGTTCACTTACCTTGGTAGTGTGCTTTCCAGTGATGTACACATTGACAATGAGGTTGACACATGCATTTGCCAGAGCTACTTCAGTGTTTGGGAGACTCTGAAGTAAAGTTTGGGAAAGAAGAGGTATTAGACTGACTAGTAAACTGAAGGTCTACAGAGCCATTGTGCTGACCTCATTGTTGTATGCCTGTGAAACATGAACAATCTACCAGCACCATACCAGGAAACTAAATCGCTTCCATTTGAACTGCCTTGGGAAGATTCTGAAGATCACCTGGCTGGATAAGGTAACAGACACTGAGGTCCTTGTTTGAACTAAACCGTCGAGCATTCATACTATGCTTCAGAGAGCACAACTCAGATGGGCTGGCCATGTTGTTCGAATGCAAAATGTACGCTTGCCAAAAAGACAATTTTATGGAGAACTTACATGGGGCAGGCGATCACATGGTGGTCAGAATAAGTGATGCAAAGACACTCTCAAAGTCTCTGTCAAGAACTTTGGATTTGATTATGGGACATGGGAGACACTGGCACAGGACCACTGAGCATGGCATGCCCACATCAGAAAAGGTGTTGCACTCTATGAGCAAAGCAGAATTGAAACAGCAGAAAATAAAGGTAGGATGCACAAATTTGGAGTAATCACCCCAAATTTTCACATGGATGATCTGTGCCCAATCTATGATAGAGAATTCCAAGTTCTGTATTGGTCTTATCAGCCACAGTTGTAGACACTGAAACTTCACTTTATCATGGTGTTGTCATTTTGGTACTCTTTGAGAATGAAGGGCAACCACCAACTAACCAAGTTTATTAAATAGAAATTTTCCCTTTTTCCTTTCCTTCCAATCCATATCCTTTTAATTATTTGGCTGGAGCGGTGCCACCATTAGACTCTCAATTGTCTTTGGATACTATCAGGTCAGAGATGTATCTGCTTTTCTCTGTCAATCACAAATCATTTCCTGCTGGATACTTCCTTCCTATATCAAATGACTTTATTTCTCCCAAGATGTTTAAGGACTTGTTCACTTCTAGTATTTATGTCTTGGATGGATTGATTGGCTCAAGAATGTAGGTCTGCTGTATTTACATTAATTGGGGTTGACCTGGTTTTGTTTGCCATTTCCTTCTCCAGTGGATTAGGCAAGAAGAGGTTAAGTGACTTGCTCAGAGTCACACAGCTAGTAAGTGTCTGAGATCACATGTGAACTGAGTTCTTCCTGACTCCAGGTCCAGCACTCTATCCACTGAGCCACCTAGCTGTGTTCAAGGAAGACTAGCTCCTCTGGTTTGACTCACTAAGTCCATTTCAGGGCTGCTTAACTACCTTTGGTGTCCACCTTTCACCCAGCTCTCTCCTGTGACTCCAAGAAGCTCTAGCATGTACAGCAGTCACATTCCAGTAAAACCATCTTGGCAGATGGTCTGAATCAGGTTAAGGGTAACTGACAGGTCTCAAACTCATCAGTGAGTTAAGTGGATGCCTATGTCAAACATGTGAAGATTTCTCCTGGAAGAATGGACAGATGAAAACAGTTTGTTCCAGCTGCCATTAAGGAGACCTGAAGCAGGTGATGTGGAGTCCTTGGAGTTTTTAAAGCACTGAAGAAACCATGGTCATCCAATGCATGCTGTACCATTGCCAATCATCTTGACTTGTGTTTTGCTACTGGACTTTGATGACTCTAAAAGAGAGAGTGAGGCTAATGATTTTGTGCAACTCTGCCTCATTTAAATTCAATTCAAGCAAGTCAAGGCATCAATCACCCTGTGACGTCGTTGGTCCTCTCCAAAATGAAGAACAATTGGGTTCATTGTGGAATCTCCTCCCTGTAATATATCACAAATTCTAGAAGGCAATCTTCCTAGGTTCCCATCATTTCTTTTCTAATATCTAGTTGCTTTATGTTAGTGAAATTGAGATTCAGAATAGATATACATAGGGAACTTCTTTCTCCCTCATTTTTTTTTTTACTGATACCATTTTGGTCAGATTAAGACACTGAGCAAATATGTTCTTACCAGTCTTTGTGAGATACATATTACCCTTGGCTAGGAGTTTGTCATCTCTTATTTTAAACTTTGGTATAGAGACCCAGATTTAAATCCCAAATGCCACTTTTCTAGCCAAATGTTCTCTTCCTATATTAGCTTTTCTTTTTGTCTTTCTTCACTTTCAAAGCTTAGCAATGAGGAAGAAATAATCAGTGTCCCTCTAGGCTACAATTGTCAGTCCCAAACTTCGCATTCATGGGTAATGCTTTCTGTTTTCTTATGGTAGTATATCATTCATACCTACAACAATAACCCAAAGTAGAAAACAATAATCATTGTTTTGACAATTGACAAGTTGACAATTGACAATTTGACAAGTCTTGGAAAATATTTTGTTACATCTTGGATATATGTCCCAAGAAGACAACAGACATCTTCATCATTACTATTAGGATGACAAATAGGATGTCACCCATCTGTATGATTCTTTACCTCTTCTCTCACTTACTGAATTACCTCTCATCTGAGAGTTTCTACAGCGTTACTTTCCCAGAGAGAGAGTTTTTTCCTCCAACCATCCAACTCCCACACTTCAGGAAGAGCTGTATATTTTTTACTTCCAAATACATAGTTATTCATTTTCTTCCCTTCTTCTTTTATGTAATGTTTTCCAACTCTCCCATAAAGTGGGGCAAAATCCTTCTTTGGTAATCCAAATCCTTCTCATACCTAATTGAATTTCTAGGGAAGGGGAAACACTTTACTGTACTTGAGTGTGGAGAAACATTCCTCAAATTCCTACACTTTCCCTTCTGGGAGGAAAAACCAGCCAACATTTTGAATATAGCAGTGACAAAAATGCCTTTTGTATACTCAAGGTAAGTCACTGAAATTTTTTTTCTTCCAGCTCCACATTGATTGAGACTGTCTGCCTTTTAAAAACTATTTGTGTGTGTTTAAACCTCTCCTCTTTATGATTTTTACAGCTTTTCATCACATTTTTGCTTCTTGAAAGTCATATCTAAGATCTTTTTTCTCTACAACTTTACAGTCACATCCTACTTTAGTTCTCTATTAATTATTTCATCAATTTATTTTCTTTAGCAATGTATGATTTTCTTGTTTTCCCTTTCCTATTTTATCTTATCAACAACTACCTTTCTGTTTCCATTTTGTTGAATCTTTCTCTTTGCCTTCTCACACTGGAACTTCTATCACTTCCTGGGGCCTTCTTATCCTCTGGACCCATGCTGGGCCCCTTCTCACTTTCCTGAGTTCATTCTGGGGATTTGTGAAGATGGGCCCAGAATAGCCATGTTTCATACACCCGCCCTGGTTGTGCATCCAACTCTCTGGACATAGTCACCATGACTTGTGGGACTCCTTATTAATCCCCACTCTAGTGTGGGTACCTGCCTCTCTCTTTTGAAGATACCTTTTATGTCTTATCTGCTCTCATTAGAATGTAATCTCTGTCAACCTGGACTGAATACGCCTCTCACCTGTGGGTGACAAACAGCAGAGACAGTAGAGTCAGGAATCAAACAGAAGTTTTATTTGAAAGAAAGGGAAATGGCTTGCAAGCAAGAGCACGTGCTGGAGCTCTGCATCTAGTGGGGTTGGTGTGGGGAATCCTGCTTTAGTGTGGGGGAATCTCAATACTTCTATCTATGGCTACACAGTAAGCTGTAGTCCTGACAATGAGGTGTAACAGCAACAGTGTAAGAGGTTTGATTCAAAGCAGAGATTCCTGACCAGAAACAGTTCTGGATTTTGTTGTGGCTAAGACCACTAGAGGGTGAGTGCAAAGGTTTGTTGTTACGTTAAGCTCACAGTCCGGCCTATTTGCTGGGCCTTAGCTCTGGAAAACAGGGTTTCTAGTAATATCTTGGAAGCTCTATGAGGCAAGCACTATCTTTCATTTTGTGTGAATTTATATCCCCAGTGCTCGGTATATGTAAGCACTTTACTAATTGTTGCTGGTTTGTTTGAACTGAGTAAAAGGCCCTTCTGATATGCATGCTCACTAAACTTTCATGTGGGTTGGTGCAGACAGAGCATATGATGAAAGCGCTAGAGACTGAGTACTCATCAGACAGTTCTCCTGCCACACGTATTTAGTCTGTATACAGAATAAATGGCCTGGGAAATCGACTTATTTAAGTCATTTGGGTGTTAAATTACTCCTAACTTCATTTCAACACAGTAAAAAGTATGCTTCTAAAGCACTTTAAAACAGTAGCTCAAAATAAGTGAAGATGAACTAAGCAAACTATCATGCTAAAGTGGGAAAATTAAGGTATTTTAATAGTCACTCTTCATTATAAATAATTTTTGAGGTATAATAATAATATGTAAACTGCTATGTCACCTTCAGTTTTGTCCAGAGAAAATGTGATGTTCTTCAGTCTCATCTATTAATATAGAGAGGAAAATATGCTTATTTTCTAATATTTTGAGAAACTCCAGTTTCACAAGTGTCAGTATTTCTCTGAGGGTACAGATTACACCTCTACAAATTTAACAGATGCTTTGGAGAGCTGTGTTTTGGAGAGGCTGAAAAATGCATGACTGTTACCAATGTGGTGATGGACCCCTTTAGATTTAGCAAAGCAGTCTTATGACAATGTTGATAGGGATGCATGGAGACAAAGGATGTATTACTTTGTTCTAAAACATTTTCTTATCATTGTAGTATGTTAGCTGATAGATAACCAAAGCACCCATAAATACTTACAGGGAAAACTAAAATAATTGTGGACCGGTTGCTTATTATGGAGGAAAAGAGGAATGATTAGAAAGGTTGTTTGGAGAATGAAGGAACATGGATCAGGGAATATAGCAGCATGATACAGTTGACTTTCAGTAAGAAAAACCTGGGTTCAAATCCTGTCTTTGATACTTACTATGACTATGGACAAGTTATTTGATCTCTCAGAATCATAGTTTCTTAATCAATAAACTTGAAAGAATAATAACACCTGCTTTGTAAAATTCTTATGAGGTTCAAATGAGATACTATACAAAAGCATGAAAATATTGGCTTCCTAAAATATTAATAATAATAATAAATTAATATACAAAGCATGTTTATATCCAAGGAAGGTCTTTCATATCATCTATATAATATACTAAAGTAGGTCAAAAGTTCTTCAGTTATTAGAGTCTAGTTAAGTAAATTCATCCTAGTTCAGTTAGGACTGGGTTTCATTTTCAGTCTATGCAAGTTCTGTTTACAACAAATATCACAGGGTACTTCCGTTCAATCAAATTCACAAGACTTGAAGAGCACTGTCTTGTTTCAAAATTTCCTGCTTAGGAAGTACTATATGTTCAAAATTGTACAATAGAGTCATATCACATGTACATTTGACATGCATTTTAGTTGAAAGACAAACACAAATCTACTAGATAAATTGTGAAATCTTCTGTCAGAGGCTTGTTTGAGACACAAAGAATCCAGTACACTTTGAGTATCACTCATTTTCCTGAACTGCTGTCCCCAGTAGAGACTGAATCTGAGTGCTTCAGGATTTGGCTTATCCCCATGAATAGCCACCAGCTACTTTTATTGACATACAGGATCATAGGTTAAAAAGCAAAATGGACTTAATTTGCTTATTCAAAGACAAAGAAAAACACAGCTGAGCTCATTAAAAGTCAAAAGACATTTCTTTCTTTACGATAGTTTTCTTAACGTGGTACAACCCTCAGGCAGGGACCAGCAAGGGGTAGACCACTCATGTCAGTGCTCATCGCCCTTGGTATCATCATTCATGCTGTTACTCTTTTTCTGTTCTTTGTTTTCTACTTCCCATCACTGTCTCACCACATCATTGTGTCTCTCTTCTGCTCCAATAAAATACTTAAAATTTATATAGCACTTTTTGATTTGCGAAGAAATCTATAGATGTCACCGCATCAAGTGTCATGGCTCCCTCACCTTTGCCCCTGCTAATGGACTGTTCTGGTTTTCTGACAGATATAATCTCCTTATTGATGTTTCACACCTCTACTCCCAGACACTCAGCTCCTGAGCAGCTGGAACTACAGAGAAATTACCCTGCTACCTCATAGACAGAAGTGTAATGGTGTTTAATAACCATCCATGGTTGTCAACCAAGCAAAAGCAAAAGTATGCATGGCACACTTCTAAAGTTTAATCTGCATTGTTAACATTTCCTCCTTCATCACTTTCTTTTATAACTGAATGTGGGAGTCATGAAAAATTTGGTAATAGTAAAACATTTCTGAACGTGCAATGACCAAATATTTATTCAAAATCAAACACCTAATGAATCCGAGGTGTTTCTGGCAGCACTTGCTGGTGTTGCATCATGCTACTTCACTGCAACCTGAGTTATAAACACAAAGCATGAGCACTTTGTACTGTGCATGCTGTCATACCACACAACCCCCCAAAAAGCTGCCAGAAACACCTTGGCTCAGATTGAATTTATTGTGTGTTGTGAACTGCAGTGTTTTTACTGGACATACAAAGTTTTCTGCTCTTACAGAAACATAAAAATTTAATTACAGGATATAAAGACTTTTAATACTTTCCTATCATCATTCCTCAGCACGTAAGTATCAAATTAGTGTTTCTTTGGATTGTACTATGTTATAATGTTGGATTTTAAAAATTGCTTTTATTTCCTTCTTGTATAGAAACATGTTTAATTGGAGCAAGTAAAGAGAAAAATCCTTAAATAATATTTTTCTACCATCACCAAAGTACATATATAAAAGTATGAATATCATTTTAAAAAATTAAGCACAAATGTAATTTCATAAATTAAAGCTAGCATTTATTTGAGAAATTGTTAGCAATATTTATTTATATTTTATGACAAAAATATCTTTTTGGTTAGGGGTAAGTGGCTAAATTTAGACAGAAGAAGTAGAAATAATGATGATAATGCAGGAGGTTTTTCACTATCAGGTTATAGTATGCCTAAAGTGACAAGAAAAAGAAAATATATCAAATCATTTTTGCAACATGGATTTATTTCTAATAATGATGATGAGGTGGAAAAACCTTTTTGCTTAATTTGTAATGAAGCTTTGACTATGGAGTGCTTGCAACCAGTCAAACTAAAATGAGATCTTCATACCAAATATGCAACATACTGCAGTTAACCAAAGGAATATTTTGAATGACTTAAAAACTTCAAATTAAAAAAAAACAATGTTTTGAAAAATTTGTTTCTGTTGATGAAAAGTATTTACTTTCATCTTACTTCTTATTTAAATGCAACTTCTTATTTAATTGCAAAAACTAAAAAGCCCCATGCAATAGGATGAGATCTCATGTTACCTGCTGCTATTAAAATGTCAGAAGTAGTTCATGGGGAAAAATATGGGGATAAAATTTGTAAAACTCCTTTATTGAATGATATTATTTTCAAAAGAATCTCTGAATTTAGTTGTGACCAATTCCAGCAGTTTATTACTAGACTTACGGGCAGCCCGAAGTTTGCAGGTCATTTAGATGAAACATCTGATATTTCTAACATGACACAGTTGAAAACTTTATGGAAGATAGATTTATAAAGGAAGCATGAATGAGGAATTATTATTTTGTAGCCATTTGGAAGGATGCACAAGAGGGGGAGATTAGACAGATAGGTAGATAGATAGATAGATAGATAGATAGATAGATAGATAGATAGATAGATAGATAGACAGATAGAGATCTGTCTATTTTTTCCACAAATTTTTTTCATAAATTTTTCTCATAAATGAAGGTTAACAGTGGAAAAATTGTGTTGAAATCTGCACAGATGATGCTAGAGCATTGATGAGTGAAAATGCTGGATTTGTATCAAAAGATAAAACTGATGGCAATAAACATATCACTTTTACTCACTGCATGATCCATTGGGAAGCACTTGCAGCCAAAAACAAAAATATCACCAGAGTTAGATCTTGTGCTTTGCAATAGTATCAAAACAATTAACTTCAAACCTTTGGAAAGACATGGATTCTGACTACAAAAGCTTATTATTACATGCAGAGGTAAGGTGACTCTCAAGACAGCAAAATTTAAACAGATTACTGAAATTGAAAGATGAAGTTGTATTTTTGACTGAGTAGAAATACAATTTTGTTAATTTTTTTCTTAATGATTTATGGCTTTCAAAACTGTTGTCAGATTTGTTTTTTTTTTTTAAATTAGCCTATTTAAACATGTCACTTCAAGGAAAAAATGTACAAAATTTTGTTAAAAGGTAAAATTGAAAGTTTTACTTAAACAGTTAACATATAGTAGAATAGGGTGGAAAATGGTTCTTTAGAAATCTTTACAGCTACAGATTATTTTATAATTGAAAATAACCTTCCCAAAGATTTAATTATAAGAGCTACAATTGATCATCTGAAGTGCCTGGAGGCACAGTTTCAGAAATGCTTCACTTCAAATTTTGATTCTAAAATAAACTAAGCTGGGTTCACAAACCACACTTAATTGAAATAAAAAATCATTAGTCCTCTGCCATTAAAAGTTCAAGAAGAATTTGCCAAGTTATCAAGCAACACAGGCTTAAAACTTGACTTTTCTAAAAAAAAAAATCATTAAATGAATTTTGGTTTGAGATGAGGACAGAATTTCCAATAATTTCTGAAATGATCCTAAACATACTTCTGCCATTTTGTTCTACATATTTATGCTAAGCCACATTCTCATCACTGATGATTATAAAATCAAAATATCAATCAACCAGAAAAGCATTGAAATTCTCTTTGTCCTGGAGTCTCAAATATTTTGTCAGCATTTAATTCTTAGTGTAAAAATAAACAAGAACATCCATCTCATTTGTTTGCAAGTTTGCTTTTGTCTTTAATAAATAGCAAAATTATATATGTACCAAAGAATTGTTTTAAAATAAATTTTTTATGATTTATTATCACAAATATTTGATTTGTATATATATATTATATACCTAACTACCCAGGGTTGCTTAAAAATTTCTTGGGCCAAAAGAGTTCACAAGTAGAAAAGTTTAAGAAGTCCTGATCTAGACAATCAACACAACAATAAATCAAGCCTTGATTTGTAGCATTTGCTAATTTCCAAAGAATAGTTGCTCACATTGAAAATCCAATAATTAGCTCTTCTGAGCTGATCTGAACTGGCTTCAGCATATCAGTGCTAGTCCTTCATGTCTCCAGGCCAGACTGTGGTCTTTTGAAACGTTTTGTTGTTGTTGTTTATGCATTTTATATCTGGGTCCCAAATCCACCCTTCTACACAAAACAATTCTTCAAAAATCTTCAACAGGACAGAGAGGAGAAGAGAAATCACTCCTAGTGCCTATTTTCTACATGAAGCAGGCAACTTGAAGAGGAAACCTTTTTTGAACATTATGATTTGGGCCATTCCTACACTTTTCTTGAGGGATTTAGCTCAAATGAATTTTATCAGTCACTCACAGGTATATTCACACAGAGGAAATATAAATTCATAAAGAAAATAAATGCAGCCAGACCTTTATAACATTCCTGAGACTTGAGAATAGAAGCTCTCAGCTCTAAAGATTTTATCCAGGCTCAAGATTTTGGAGATCTCAAAAGGGAAACTCATTTTCTGGACCTCAAAGAATAGGAAACATAATCTCAGGGCCTCAGGAAAATGAAAGTTTTTATTCTCAGAAAAAGAGGTCTCTAACCTGTCCCATCCTTACAATTTCCTCATTCTATGAACCAATGATAAAATGACTTATTATAAGAAAAGTGAGGGGGAAACAGAGATAGAATGAAGAAAAGTCTTGGTTCTACTTCAGTTAAGGGAATGAGATCAGTAATATATCTTCATTCTTTCAAGCTAGGTGTGTGATATTAATTTAATTGAATTTTTATAGACCAATTATTTCTCTTTTCTTTTCTGTTGAATACGTTGTGATGCTTTCTGTTTCCTACATGAGAATATTGACAAAGAGGTAGCAAAGGTGAAAAAGTAGAAAAAGACTTTACTACAGTCTCTTTGTACAAGTGCTTGCTGAAATCAACCAATAATATATGCAAGAAGAATCTTAAATTTTCTAGAGTCATCAGTTAGTTGTATGACTGTGAAAATAAGGCCTTAATCTTTTCCTTTTGCTATAAAGGTGCACTGGCACTATCTTTCTATTACTCCTTCTTCTTTGCAAGTGATTGGTCACACCTTTTTAGTCATGCATGTTCTATATGTTATTTTTTTCTTTTTGTATTTATTTAGTATTTAATTTTTCCCCAGTTACATGTAAAAGAACATTTTTTACGTTTGTTTTCAAACCCTTCATTTCCAAATTCTTTCCCCTTCTCCCACCCTATTCTCCTACACCTCCCTCCTCCCTCCTCCCGCCCCCCCCCCCCCCCACACAGTGAGAAGGCAAGCAATTCCATTTAGGTTATAAATGTGTAGTCATGCAAAACATTTCCATAATAGTCATGTGAAAGAAAACAGACTAAAAAACCCCTCAAGATAAAGTGAAAAAAAGTTGTTTAAATCTGTATTGAGACACCATCAGTTCTTTCTTTAGGGAAGTATATTTTTCATCCTACATCCTTCTGAGTTGTTATGGATTGCTGTGGAGTTGAGAATAGCTATGTCATTCACAGCTGATTGTCTTACACTACTGCTGTTACTTTGTGCAATTCACTTTGCATCAATCCATGTAAGTCTAAGTTTTTCTGAGAGCAACGTACTCAACATTTCTTACAATACAATAGTGTTACCCCATAAACACGTACCACAACTTGCTCAGTCATTCCCCAATTGATATGGATTCCCTGAATTTTTAATTCTTAATTCCAGAAAAGAGCTGCTATAAATATATCAGAGGGTCTGAATAGTTTTATAACCCTTTGGGTATAGTTCCAAGTTGCTATATAGAATGATTTAATCAATTCACAACTTCACAAGAGTACATTAATTTCTCATTTTTCCTACACCCCCTCCATCATTTGTCATTTACCTTTTCTGGTCTATTATCTAATCTAATAGGTATAAGGTAGAATTGTTTTTTAACTTGTTTTGCTCCAGTCACTATTAAGTTAGAGTATTTTTTTCACATGCTTATATAGATAGCTTTAATTGCTTCATCTGAAAACTGATTTTATCTTTTGATCATTTATAAACTGTGGAATGGCTCTTATGTTTTCTAAATTTGACATGTTTCTCTATATGTTACAGAAATGAAGCCTTTATCAGAGAAACTTGCTTTAATTTTTTTCACGGTAATAGTAACTGTATTCCCTCCAATGTTTCCCCCTACATCTATTTATTCTATCTTTTTTTACCCTGTCCCTCCTCCTAAGTGTTTTGCTTCTGATTACATCTTCCCCCAATATGTCTTCCTTTCTATCACCAGCCCCCAACCCCAATCTCTCATCACCTTCCCCTTCTATTTCCCTGTAGGGTAAGATAGATTTTTAAACCCCATTGCCTGTATATCTTATTTCCCAGTTACAAGCAAAATCAACTTTCAACAGCTGTCTTCAAAACTCTGAGTTCTAAACTCTCCCCTCTACTCTCTCCCCATCCACCCCCGTCAAGAAAGCAATCAATTCAATATAAGCTTCACCTGTGCAGTCATGCAAAACACCTCCACAACAGTAATGTTGTGAAAGACTAACTATATTTCACTCCATCTTATTCTGCTCCCTGTATATTCTATTCACTCTTTTTACTCTGTCCCACCTCAGAAGTGTTTGCTTTTGATTACCCCATCCCCCTGCCTGCCTTTCCTTCAATCATCCTCCAATATTATCCCTTTGCCCCTTAATTTCCTGTACTGTACGATAGATTTCCATAACAAATTGAGTGTGTATGTTATTTCCTCCTTAAGTCAATTCCAATGAGAATGAGTTTCACTTGATCTCTCTCATCTCCCCTCTCTTTCCATTCATTGTAAAAGCTTTTTCTTGCCTCTTTTGTGAGATAATTTACCCCCATTCCACCTCTCCCTTTTCTCCTTCTGCCAGTACATTCCTCCCTTGCCCCTTGATTTTATTTTTTAGATATCATCCATTCATATTCAACTCATCCTATGCCCCTTGTCTATATATATTCTGTCCAACTACGCTAATAATGAGAAAAGTCTCATGAGTTACAAATATCATCTTTCCATGGAGGAATATAAACAAATTAACTTTAATAAATCCCTTATGATTTCTCTTATCTAACTTTTCATACTGTTCTTGAGTCTTGTTTTTGAAAGATACATTTTCTATTTGGCTCTGTTTGTTTTTTTTTCAAATATGCACTAAATTCCTCTACCTCATTGAATATCAATTTTCCTCCCTCAATGATTACACTCAGTTTTGCTGAGATGATTCTTGGTTTTAATAGTAGCAACTCTAACTTCTGGAATACCATATTCCAAGTCCTCTGATACCTTAAAGTAGGAGCTGCTAAATCTTGTGTTATCCTGATTGTGTTTCCACAATACTTGAATTGTTTCATTCTGGCTGCTTGTAGTATTTATCCTTGATATGGGAACTCTGGAATTCGGTTAGAGTATTCCTGGAGTTTTCCTTTTGGGGTCTTGTTCAGGATATGATTTATAGATTCTTTCAATTTCTGCTTTATTCTCTTGTTCTAGAATCTCCAGGCACTTTTCCTTGATAACTTCTTGAAGCATGATGTCTAGGCTCTTTTCCTGATCATGGCTTTCAGGTAGTACAATAATTTTTTAAATTATCTCTCATGGATCGAATTGTCCAGATCAGTTGCTTATCCAATCATATGTTTCACATTGTTGTCTATTTTTTTCATTCTTTTGGTTTTGTTTTATAATTTCTTGATTTCTCATAGAGTCATTAGCTTCCATTTGATCTATTCTAATGTTTAAGGAATTATTTTCTTCAGTGAGATTTTGAACCTGCTTTTCCATTTGGCAAATTCTTCTTTTTAAGATATTCTTCTCCTCTATGGCTTTTTAGACCCATTTTGCCATTTGATCTAGTCAATTTTTTAAGCTGTTATTTTCTTCAATATTTTTTGCATCTCCATTGCAAAGCTGTTGACTCATTTTTCATGACTTTTTTTGCATTACTCTTTCCAATTTTCCATCTACTTCTCTCACATGATTTTTAAATCCTTTTTGCATTCTTCCATGAGCTGAGACCAATTCATATTTTTCTTGAGGGCTTTCGATGTAAAAGTTTTGACTTTGTTTTCTTCTTCTGAGTAAATATTTTGATCTTCCTTATCACCAAAGTAAGTTTCTATAGTCTGTAAATTTTTCCATTTGTCCAGCCTATTATTTATTTATTTTTTTGCTTTTGTTTAGGTACACCTCTGCTTCCATTGTGGAAGGCAAACTGTCCCAAGCTTCAGGAATTTTGTTCAAATGTTTTCAGAGATACTTCTAGAAACCTGTAAGCTTTCAGTTCTTCCAAAGGGGTATGGCCTAAGGGGAGGTTTTTACTTCTCTCCTGGAGTGTTCTGGTCTGTGAGTGACTATAAGCACTCTTTTCTCCTCTGGAATTGTGAGCAGTGTCCCCTCTCCGCTGCTGCCGTGAGCTCTGTTGTGCCAGTGCTCCTCCTTGCCTTAGGGCTGCCACCCAGGATTGGGATCTGGATCTGTGTATAGGCAAAGCAAAGAGTCCTGCTTCAGTGCTAGCAAAAAGATCCTTATAATTTCCTGCTGACCAACTTGATCCCCCTACCATCTGTGGACTAAGAGGTCTGGAACCAGTGGCTGCAGCAGCAGCTGCTACTGATTCAGTCACCTGCAAGGCCTGCCTCTGGTTTGTTGAGATTGGAGCTGTGCTGGTGTGGCCAGAGTTGAACTGCAATAATTTCTCACCCAGGTCTGACCAACCTTTCCTACTGACCTTCTAAGCTCTCTTTGGCATTTGTGGGTTGAAAAGTCTGGAAATGACTGCAACTGATTCAGTCTCCTAAGGCCTGCTTTGGATTTGTTGGGGCCCAGTCTGTGCTGGTGTTTTTTTGTGCTGGACTGTTCTCCTCTCTCAGTTTCAACAGAAGGTGCTGCTGCTCTAGAATTTGTTTCGAGTTGTTTTTCACATATATATATTTGCAGGGGTTTGGGGGAAAAGCTCAAGTGAGTTCCTATCTTTACTCTGCCATCTATCTACATGTTATTTTTATTTCACTATTTTTGTGCAAATGATTATTATTAATAAATTGAAAACTATTTGGATGAATCTTCTCATTATATGTTTGGTCTTCTGCAACTTTGATTCTCCTGCAATCATGAAGTTCCATGATTCACAGTCATGTAACAATATTAGGAGAATATTGGTAGTGCCAAATCATAAAATCATGGGCTCAGAAATGAAATGTGTAAGCTAGAGGTTATAACAAGATGGCCTTTTGTCAAAACAAAAAAAAAATTATATGAGATGTAGGCTGTTCTTTTCATTTGATTTGACTGAAATTTGTAGTGCCTATATATATTAAGGTTTTATTATTATTACAATAGTATGTTACTGTCAGGAAAATATGCAATTTACAATCACTTTTCTTTCTTGTTTTTTTTTTTCTTTTCGAAGTTGGTTGTTTAGGCTGTTTCATCTCAAATGACTATAGATTTCATTGAAAGGCATTTATGAGATTCCAGGACTCAATATCAAGAGGGACTAGATCTCACTCTTGTTTTCTTTGATAATAACACTGAATACTGAATAAAATTGCTAAAGTGTTCATCTCTATTGTTGCTTTCATATAATTTTTTAAAAGTTTGTGGAGATACTTTTTACAAGTGAGTGTCTAAGATTATATTTTGGACTATCAAATCAAAGTCTTTTAAAAAGTTATTTATTGATATCTTCTGGTTTTATGACATAGATAATGCCTTCTCAGAAACACATACTTTATAAAAAGATATGAAAAAATTAGATGATATATTTAAGCAAACTAGCATATTATATCTGAGATATTTTGCATTATTCCACATCTGTAGTGGGTCATTATCTTTTTTTATATATCCTTGGACAATTTATCTATTGGGAAATGACTCTATCTTCCACATTCATATTAAATATCTATATTCCTTGAGTATCAGACCCTTATGAGACATATCTTATTCTTTAAAAGAAATGCTAATCTTTCCTGTTTTAATTCTGAATTCCATTGATTTGATTAATGAAAAAAAACTTTCAAAATTTTTATCCTAAGTCAATATTTTTAAAAATCAATATTCTATATGCACAGCATAACCTTATAATCTCTTTGTTTCTTTCTCTCTCTCTCATTAATATGTACTGTGAAAATGTGATTTGTTTTACATATAATAGTACATACAGACCCATCTGCATTGACCTATCTGTTCTTTTCTTATGTTTTATAAAGAATACCCTATATGCATATAACTATTTTCATGAAGATTTTCATAAAGATGAGAAAATAAGCATGTTAGCCTATAGCAATAAATATCTTCACAGTTGGCTATATTTTTAAAGCAAATGTATCATTTATGATCTTTTCCATTATTTCAGAATTTTCCCTTTTGAAATATCTTAGAAATCAATCTTTTAGTACCTTGTCACCTCTAGCACAGATTTTTTTCTCTTTATACCTATGTTTGAGTACAGCTATTCTCAATTTTATTTTCTTAAGTATCTTAGATAAAAAAAAAAACATAGAGTAAAAGTATAGCAATTCCATGTAGTTGCTGATAAGAATATATCCCAGAAGAAACACTGGTAGACTTATTCTATTTTTCATCTATACATTATTCTCTTTCTGATTTCATCTACAAGTGCTTTCAGAGTAGTCTGCTTTAGCTGTGTCTCATACCATACTTTCTGCAGGATAATTTTCCTCCTAGAAGCTTAAAAAAAAAACCTTCAAAAGACAAGACTACTGATAATTCTTTTCCATTTTGGTCCTCTATGATATTTTGAAAATGAGTTTGCACTATACAGTTGCCTTATTTATCCTTGTAACGTCTCTCTATTGGGTAAGGAGATTAAATGTCTAATGAATGAAGCAGTTTTTGGAGCCCTTTGACTTCCTCACTATGACAATTAGGCCTTTTTAAAAAAATATTTGGGGGGCGGAGCCAAAATGGCGGAGTAGAAACACATAAATACTCTAGCTCCAAACCCACAGCCCATGAAATATCTGTAGTAAAGAGCTGCCAATAAATTCGGGAACAGGAGAAGCCACATAACAGCATAGCCGATAAGATTTCTGTTCCAGAGGGACCTGCAAACCTCTCGCAAAAGGTCCGTCACGCTGCGGACATGGAGCCCAGCCTAGCCCTGCCCCGGCCTCGGGCACCAAGAGGAGAAGATCAGAGTGGACTTCAGGGACAGGATCTCCAGCGGCTACGCGGGTCCCTCCACCCAAAGGTGACGGGGTCGGTGAGAAGGTCTCTTTGGTGGGTTGAGAGGGGAGTGGGGTGCCTCCATACTCAGGCCCCCTCGGGAGGCAACAGCAGAGGCGGAAGCAGACCGGGGCTCCCCAAGCAGGCAGGAGCCTGGATCCATTGTTGAAGGTCTCTGCATAAACCCCCTGAGGGAACTGAGCCTGTGAGGCAGCCCTGCCCCCACCTGAGCATTGGAACATAATCTCACACTGAATAGCAGCCCTGCCCCCGCCCAAAGCCCTGAGGCTGGGAAGCAGCATTTGAACCTCAGACTCCAAGAGCTGGCTGGGAGGATCCGGAGGCGAGGTGGGTGTGAGGAGAATATTCAGAGCTCAAGTCACTGGCTGGGAAAATGCCCAGAAAAGGGAAAAAACCAAGACTATAGAGGGTTACTTTCTTGGTGATCAGGTTTCTCCTTCCCTCCCTTCTGATGAGGAAGAGCGGTGCTCACCATCAGGGGAAGACACGGAAGTCAGTGCGTCTACATCCCAGCCCACTCAATGGGATCAGTTCTGGGAAAAGGCCATAAAGAGCTCAAAAAATTTTCAAAATTATGTTAGAGAGGTGGAGGAAAAACTGGGAAGAGCAATAAAAGACTTGCAAGCAAAGTATGAACAACAGATCAGCTCCCTGCTAAAGGAGACCGAAAAAAGTGCTGAAGAAAATAACACCCTGAAAAACAGGCTAACTCAATTGGCAAAGGAGGTTCAAGAAGCCAATGAGGAGAAGAATGCTTTCAAAAGCAGAATTAGCCAAATGGAAAAGGAGATTCAAAAGCTCACTGAAGAAAATAGTTCTTTCAAAATTAGAATGGAACAGATGGAGGCTAATGACTTTATGAGAAACCAAGAAATCACAAAACAAAACCAAAAGAATGAAAAAATGGAAGATCATGTGAAATATCTCATTGGAAAAACAACTGACCTGGAAAATAGATCCAGGAGAGACAATTTAAAAATTATGGGACTACCTGAAAGCCATGATCAAAAAAAGAGCCTAGACATCATCTTTCATGAAATTATCAAGAAAAACTGCCCTGATATTCTAGAACCAGAGGGCAAAATAAATATTGAAAGAATCCACCAATCACCACCTAAAAGAGATCCAAAAAGAGAAACTCCTAGGAATATTGTGGCAAAATTCCAGAATTCCCAGGTCAAGGAGAAAATATTACAAGCAGCTAGAAAGAAACAATTCAAGTACCGTGGAAATACAATCAGGATAACACAAGATCTAGCAGCTTCTACATTAAGGGATCAAAGGGCATGGAATAGGATATTCCAGAAGTCAAAGGAACTAGGACTAAAACCAAGAATCACCTACCCAGCAAAACTGAGTAGAATACTTCAGGGGAAAAATTGGTCTTTCAATGAAATAGAGGACTTTCAAGCATTCTTGATGAAAAGACCAGAGCTGAAAAGAAAATTTGTCTTTCAAACACAAGAATGAAGAGAAGCATGAGAAGGTAAACAGCAAAGAGAAGTCATAAGGGACTTATAAAAGTTGAAGTGTTTACATCCCTACATGGAAAGACAATATTAGTAACTCTTGAAACTATTCAGTATCTGGGTACTGGGTGGGATTACACACACATACATGCACACGCACACACACACACACTCATAAAGACAGAGTGCACAGAGTGAATTGAAGAGCATGGGATCATATCTTAAAAAAAATGAAATCAAGCAGTGAGAGAGAAATATATGGGAGGAGAAAGGGAGAAACGGATTCGGGCAAATTATCTCTCATAAAAGAGGCAAGCAAAAGATTTTTTTAGTTTGGGGAAAAAGAGGTTAGGTGAGAGAAAAACATGAAGTTTACTCTCATCACATTCCACTAAAGGAAGGAATAAAATGCACACGCATTTTGGTATGAAAACCTATGTTACAATACAGGAAGGTGGGGGACAAGGGGATAAACAGGGTGGGGGGGACGATGGAAGGGAGGGCATGAAGAGGAGGGTACAGTTTGAGGTCGACACTCACAGGGAGGGACAGGATCAAAAGAGAGAATAGAAGTAATTGGAAGCAGGATAGGATGGAGGGAAATATAGTTAGTCTTATACAACACGACTATTATGGAAGTCATTTGCAAAACTACACAGATTTGGCCTATATTGAACTGCTTGCCTTCCAAAGGGAGGGGGAGGGGAGGGAGGGAGGGAGGGAGGAAAAGAAGTTGGAACTCAAAGTTTTAGGAATAACTGTCAAATACTGTTCTTGCCGCTAGGAAATAAGAAATACAGGTAAAGGGGTATAGAAAGTTATTTGGCCCAACAGGATAGAGGAGAGGATGGAGACAAGGGCAGAGAAGAATGATGGAGGAGAGAGCAGAGTGGTGATGGGGGCAATTGGAATGCTCGGTGTTTTGGGGTGGGGGGAGGGGACAAGGGGGAAGAAAATTTGGAGCCCAAAAATTCTGTGAAAATGAATGTTAAAAGTGAAATAAATAAATAAAATAATAAAAAAAATATTTGGAGGGGTTCATGGAAAGCCTTTGTCAAATGTTAAATCTGCAGATGATATGAAGATGATAAAAATAACTAACATATGGGATTCAAGATACAAAAATATCACAATGGACTAGAATAAATAGTCAGATATAATACAGAATTTACACATTTGGATAAAAAATTCATTTTCATAATTATATCATTCCTCTGTAAAATACACTGAATTTTAGTGGATGGCAATAGTAACATGGGAACACACAAAAAACTATCATTATTTTAATCTCCATTAAAAGAGGCAAAGTATACTGAGCCAAAAGATGATCGCCATTTTACGCTTTTTCCTGTGTTCATACCACATTTGGGAAAACTTGATCAGTTCTAAAAATCATCTTGGAAAAAGAACATAGATGAACTATAGTATGGATAGCAGAGGATGCACAGAATAATAAAATCATGATATAACCTTTAAGGGACTGAAGCAATTGAATTTGGAGAAGAAAAGTCAATGGTGGAAACAATAATGGTCTCCAAGTATTTGAAAGGTTAGATGCTGGAAGAAAGAGAAAAAAATGTTTTTTTTTCTTTTTTGTTCTGGAAGGTCAAACTAAAAATGATGAATGAAAGTTGCGAAGACTTTAATTTGGGTTTAAAAACATCTTTTTTTGCCTAACAATTTGTACTATCTAAAAGTGAAATGGCCAGACACTGGAAATAAAGTTATTTGCTAGAAATCCTCAAGCAAAAGGCTCTGTGGAAACTTTCAGCAATTATAGAAGGAATTTTTGCTTAGCTATGGATTGAAATAGAAGGCCTGTGAAGTTTCTTTTAACTTTTAAATTATGACTAGGAGATTTTAAAGTTTTCTAAAAGGTGGTAATGGTAAATATAAAAGATTTTACTTTTGTCCATTTTCTATTTTGCCAAGTTCACATTTAGTTTAAACAGAATGGATTAGGGAGTCTCTAATCACATGTAATTCTTTAAAAATCTTAATTCATTATAATTTGGTATTGGTTTTGGTTTTTATTCTGACTAGTCAATGGCTTTATTGTACAGAGATGGTTGATTCTGAGATGACTGCCACATCAGCTATCTGTTATTTAATTTCTGTTAGAGACATAGTCAATTTCATTTTGATGTGTAATGATGTTTAATGCTTGCTGCATTTCATGCATTTCAATCGTATTTTATTTTTTTTGTTTGCTTTGCTGATGGCTTTTAATTTACTTGTACAATCTTTATAAAACTCTTTCCTATTTCCCAGTGAACCTCCAATATTATAGCATTGAACGAAAGAAATTAAGCAAAATCAACTGATTTGACAGTGTCTGACAGCATATATAGCATTAAATGCTGATATTTTCTCACATTTCCAACCATTAGGTTTTTTTTAGGTAGCCTGATGCTTATAGCCTATTAGTTCATGTTTAATGCTGGGATAAAATGAGGCAATGGTAAATCATTAATTGAACAGTTAGCAAGAGGAAGTTTACTTAGTCTTGATGTAGCAAAAATACAATGGTTCTTAGCATCTATAGATCTGCCCCTCTCTCCTTGTGTCCACATGGAAAAGTGTCTGGTACACAGGATAGAGTGTGGTGACCTTTATGGTCCTCAGACATATGCCAACTCAAGAGGGCCTAGAATCTGTGTGAGTGAATTCTATGCTCTTAGTTAACCAGGAAGTGCTGTCAATACAGTCAGAGGCTATCAGGAAGTTGTGGGAGAAAGGGACCTAATTAGTCCTAGAGAAAACTCTGTCATCTTTTAGGGAAAATTAAGTCATGTTGTGAGATTCTGGGATACATGGAAAATGTTAGTAGCTATTAGACTAGTCACATGAAAAAATAAAGAAAGGTACTTTTCCCTAAATTCTCTGAAGGACCAATATTGTTTATGATGCCAGTGTTCAGTTTTGTTTTACAGTCTTTTTCACTTACATTGTTATAATCACTACATTTATTATTTTCTTAGTAAAATGAGTCAGAGAAGGAAATGGCAATCCACTCCAGAATTTTTGTCAAGAAAACTACGAATAGGGTCATTGAAGACCTAGACATGACTGAAAAGTGACTAAAAAGTAATAACAAAGTTCTCCTTTATTCTGAATCCGTTCATGCTGCTTTTCCCATGTTTCCTTGAATTCTTTATCTTTATTATTTCTTTTTTATTTTTAATTTAATTTTTACTCCAATTACAGGTAAAAACAATTTGAACATCCTTTAAAAAAATTTTAGTTCCAAATTTTCTCCCTTCCTCCTTTTCCTTTCCCATTGAGTAGGTAAGCAATCTAACATGTTATACATGTACAATCATGCAAAACATATTTCCATGTAAGTCATGATATGAAAGAAACACAAACAAAAAAACACAAGAAAAACAAAGAAAGCCATGCTTTACTCTGCATTCAGACTCCATCAGTTCTTTCTCAAGAGATGGATATCATTTTTCATTGTAAGTCTCAGAATTATCTTGGATCATTGTATTGATAAGAATAGCTAAGTCATTCACAGTTGATCATCATGCAATATTGCTGTTACTGCATATAATCATTTTTCTCATTTCACTTTTTACCACTTCATAGAAATCTTTCCAGGCTTTTCTGACAGCATCCTATTTGTCACTTTTTATAGGACAATAACATTCCTTCACAATTATATACTACAACTTGTTCTGCCATCTCCCAATTGATGGACCCACCATGAAGTTTCAATTCTTACCACTACTACAAGAGCTGCTATAAATATTTTTTTATATATAGGTCCCTTTCTTTTTTTATCTCTTTGGGATGCAGCCCTAGTAGTGATATTGCTAGGTATGTATGATTTTATAGCCTTTTGGGCATAGTTCCAAATTATTCTCTAGAGTGGTTATATCAGTGTACAACTTCACCAACAGTGCATCAGTGTTTTAATTTTCCCACATCCCCTCCAATATTTGTCATTTTCCTTTTCCATCACATTAGTTAATTTGATGGGTACACTCCCATGGGTAGTAGTGATGAGTTGTTTTAACATGCATTTCTCTAATTAATAGTAATTTAGAGCATTCTTTTTGTATGACTATAGATAGCTTGAATTACTTTATCTGAAAACTGCCTGTTCATATCCTTTGACCATGTATCAATTGAGGAATGGTTCTTATTTCTAAAAATTCGATTCAGTTTTCTATATATTTGAGAAAGGAACTCTTTATCTGAGAAATTTCCTATTAATTTTTCACAGTAATGATCATGATGTATTTCTCTCCATCCAATTTTCCCCATTAATCCTATTCTTTCTCTCCTTTCATCCTGTCCATTTTCAAAATTGTTTTGCTTCTGAATTTTACCTCCCCTAGTTCTCCTTTCCTTCTATCACCCTCCCACATCTTTTTCATTTCCTATTTTCCTGTATGGTAAGACAGATTTCTACACCCAACTGAGTGTGTATGTTATTCCCTCTTTGAACCAATTCCAACGAGAGTAAGGTTTTCATTTCCCTCACCCCAGTCTTCCACCTCTGCTTTCTTCATCTTCTCCTCCATTTTACAATCTCTTTCTCACCTCTTTTATGTCACATAATATACCCCATTCTAATTCTTCCTTTCCCATTTTCCCAATGCATTATTCTTTCTCATTCCTTAATTTTTTTTAGATAATCATCCCATTATATTCAACTCCCACCTGTGCCCTCTGTATACTTCTAATTGCCCTAATAATGAGAAACTTCATAGGAGTTACAAACATCATTTTCCCAAGTAGAAATGTAAAAAGTATTACCTTATTGAATCCCTTATGATTTCTTTGTTCTGTTATCTTTTTATGCTTCTTTTGAGACTTGTATTTGACAGTCAAATTTTCTTCAGCTCTGGTCTTTTCATCAAGAACGCTTGAAAAACTCTTCTATTTCATTGAATATTCATTTTTTTCTTCTGAAGGATTATACTGTTTTACTGGATATGTGATTCTTGGTTGTAATCCTAGTTCTTTTGCCCTCTGAAATATCATATTAAAAGCCCTTTTATTCTTTAATGTAGAAACTGCTAAATCTTGTGTTATCCTAGCTGTGGCTCCATGATATTTGAACTGTTTCTTTTTGGCTGCTTGCAATATTTTCTCATTTATCTGGGAGCTGTAGAATTTGGCTATATTTCTGGGGGTTTTCACTTTGAGATCTCTTTCAAGAGGTGATTGGTTGATTCTTAATTTCTATTTTACCCTCTAGTTCTAGAATGTCAAGTTAATTATCTTTGATAATTTCTTGAAGGATGATGGTTCTCTTTTTATTATGGCTTTCAGGTAGTCCAGTAATTCTTAAATTATCTTCCCTGGTTCTATTTTTAAGGTCAGTTGTTTTTCCACTGAGATAGTTCATATTTTCTTTTCTTTTCTCATTCTTTTGATTTCACTTTATTGCTTCTTGATGTCTCATGAAATCATTTTCTTCCATTTGCCTGATTCTAATTTTTAAGGAATTATTTTTCTTCACTGAGCTTTTGTACCTCCTTTTCCATTTGTCCAATTCTACTGTTTTAAAAAATTAATTCCAGTTCTACTTATTGAGGAATTTTGTTCTTCAGTGAACTTTTGTATCTCTCTTTTCATTTGACCACTTCTACTTTTAAAGACATTCTTCTTTTAATTGGGATTTTTGTGCCTTTTTTTAACCATTTGGCTTATGCTGGATTTTAAGGTGTTGCTTTCTTCAGTATTTTTTGTGCCTTATATACTGTCTATACTGTCAAGATGTCAGCTTTTTTTCCAAGTTTTTTTCATCATTCTCATTTCTCTTCCCAATGTTTTTCTCTACTTCTCTTACTTGACTTTTAGAGGGTTTTTTTGGTCTTTTTGAGTCTTCCATGGCCTGATGCCAATTCATGTTTTTCTTTGACACTTTAAATGTAGCATTTTTGACTTTGTTGTCTTTTCTGAGTTTGTGTTTTGTATCTTCTCTGTTACCACAGTAACTTTCTATAGTCATGATCTGTTTCTGATATTTGCTCATTTTCCCAACCTATTTCTTGGCTTTTAATCCATGCAAAAGTGAGGTTCTACTCCAGGAGTAGACAGGGCACTGTCCCAAGTTTTAGGGTTTATGTTTTTAGCTGTTTTCAGAGGGAAAAGGAGGGTGATAATGAAGGGAGAGGTGTGTTTACTACTCTCCTGTTCTATGCTCTTATCTGTGAGGAACCACAAATACTCTTTTCCAGTCTGGAACTCTGACCAGAGTCCCAACTCCTCTGGGATTGCAAGTGCTGATGTCCTACTGCTCCTCCTCCTTCTGAGTCTCAGTCTTAGAATACTCCCAGAACCAAGTATGAACAATATAACAAGGTCCTGCCCCTGGTACCAGGAAAAGGATCTTTAAAATCTCCTTCTGACCAGTTGTCTGACCCCTTTACTATCTGTGGGATAAGAGGTCTAGAAATCACCACTGCAGCCACTGATTCAGTTGCTTCCAAAGCCTCTGGATGGTTTACTGGGGTGAAACCTGATCTTAATTGTACTCCATTTTCACCCAGGTGCAAGAGACCTTTCTTGCCAATCTTCTAAGTTGTCTTAGGGTGGAAAATTGTTTTACTTTTTTCTTTTATGGATTCTGTTGCTCTAAAATTTATTTTGAGGCATTATTTAAAGGTTTTGGAGTGGTTTCGGGGAGAACTCAAGGAGTCCCTCTCTTTTCTCCATCATTTTGGCTTTGCCTCCAATCTTTATTACTTATTATAGCACAATAAAATTGTACAACATCCACATAATATAGTTGTTTATTCCTTACCCAAATGGGTAATTCCAAATGGAATACTTTCCTAATATTTCATGTCTAATCATAGAATCAACAAAAAATGCCTTGAAATATTAAAAACTATACATACTGTATTAATTTATTACAAACATTTTTGGAAAGCTTGAGCAAATCTGGTCTTATCTATTTCAAAAATTGGAGAAATTTCCAAGGCCTTTTATAACAATCCTTTAATACCTTAATCTAAACACTTTATGCAGTATGAAAAAGTCTGTATTAATCTTACATGTTACAGACAAATTTTTACATAATCATAAATCCTAATCATACATCTAAACAGAAAACGTTCTTATATAATCATTTTTCTCAAGTGCAACTAAGTAATTTATAAAAAAAAATTACCACTGAAAATTCTAAAACCTAATTTCTGAACTTTAAATTTATTAAAAAGTTAGTAGTAGCATTACATGCACTTTTCATTCTCTAAAGAAACAAGTCATTTACATTCTTCTACCATTTATTTTGGTAACTGTCCAAAACATTCAGTTGTTTAGTGTCTTGATGATATTTTTTTATTTATCATTTTTTCAGAAAAGGAGAGTTTAACTTGGAATTTAAATACTGCCTAAGGAGTTTACTACCTGTGTGATCCTCTGCAAGTCACTGAACTTATTTCATCCTCACTTCCTCATCTGTAAGGTAAATGTACTTTAATACCTATCTCATGGGGCTAATGTTAGGATCAAATTAATCTATGTATCTATCTTTCTATCCTTAACTGTTATTAATATTATCAAGTTGACATTAAGAGAACTTATCCAACTTGATGGATGGAGGTCTATTAACTTTCTGAAGGTACTAACTTGTCTATTTTGCCTGGTATTCAAAAGGTTTATCTCTTTATAAATGTCTTCATGTACATTAATTTAAAAAAATAACTGCTTTTGAACCCTAACTTCACTTTTATGATTTAGCATTTAATAAAATTGACATCTATTCCCTAGTGTTTTGTATGTTCTTAAATTTTCAATGATAGCAGAATACTTATTTTTGCCTTCTAGAATTCTTTGCTTTCCGCTATCTAAACTTTTTTTCGAATTTAAAAACAAATCCAATGATTTTGTCTCAGCACTGATTCCTTTATTTCCCATACAGCATTTTCTCATAGGTTATCTTTATTGCTATTCCATGGATGGAGCACAATTTTAATTTTAATAACCTGTTGGAGATTTTTTTGCCTACTGAACTATTTATTGACATTCTGTGAGCTTATTTTGTTTTTAAAGTTTTAAATTCAGTAAAAACATATGGATGTCTGATAAACCTGTCACAAAAAAATATAGCTTTTTCTCCTCCAGTTATATCCCTTGGGTAACAAAAAAAAAATCAATCCTGTCTGTTTTATTTATTAGCTTCTATACAACAAAACAGTCCTCATTGTGAAAGGATACCATTTATTATTGTTTGCTATATGATTTACTATTCAGAATTTGTCTTTATAAATATCAAAAATGTAATTAATCCTTTTACAAAGTAAAAATCAAACTTCTCTGCTCTTCTTTAAAAAATTCTATTTTTCACTAATAATTCTTTGGAAATCTTTTATTGGACAAATATTGAGCCTGAATTTGCTAATAACTCATTAAATTGTTCATTCATTCATTCTGCCAACCTGTAAATCTGCAGTATAGTGAAATTATCTTTGCAGGTACTGAAGGAAGCACAAAAATAAGGAACTTAAAGGACCATATGTGTTGTTTAGGCAATATTGATTCTCAGAGTCAATACAAAAAGAGGTCTTTTGACCTTCTCCACAAATTAAGCAACTTACTCTCCTTTTTCAATTAGACAAAGGAATAAAATGCTTGGCAAGAGATTTACTGGCTTCCAAGTTTTGGTAGAAATGACTAGTATGTGTGATAATAAATCTAATCTGGTTTTATCTTTTTGACAATTAATAAATGGTCTTTTTTTCCCATTTCTCCTTTCCTGAGATATTAAAAAGCCTCATGTCCTCTTTAATAAAGTTGTTTTCTCAATTTTTCCATTACTAAATCTTTCCTTGATAGGTATAAGTGGATTGAAAATGAATACAAGTACTATTTTCTTCCCCAAACTCCTATGTGTTGAAACAAAATGGTAACATTATCATTACATTTTTATCACTTACTTTTTCTTGCCATTAATTGGGCATGAGAAGAAAAAGTATATTTCCTCTCTAATTTTTTCCTTAATAATTGTGATTAACTTAAGTGACATGTATAATGGTAGGGAAAATTCTATGTGAACCTTCACTGTTGCAAGATATCATTGATTGCTATTGTTTTCTTTACAGTCTCACAAATCTACAACAGGCTGCTTTTGGTGTTGCCTATGTTTATATTTTTACACTCTGGCATGACTTGAAATTATAATTAAATCTGTTAAGTAAAAGATTATATGATGTCTCCATTTCAAGTCAACAGCTCTCAAGTCTTTGGAGTTCTATTGATTGATTTTGATGGCATTTAATACCCTGCCAAAAGTGAAAGTGATATTTGCTTTGGTGCTTACTGAATCATTTTAAAAGAGAGTGGTATTCAAAAATATTCTTAAAAGATTTACCTTTTGAAATGTTTAATGTATCTCAGTGAAATACAATAGAGAGTATGTGTAGACTGCTGTAATATGTTGTTGTGCTTTGTCTTTGTTTTCGATGACATCAGGAAGGTGATGTCATGATGTGCAAGTGAATTTGATTTAAGTGAGGCAAAGCTATAGAAAGCCACCAGTCTTACTCTCTTCTCTGGAGCCATCTGGCCCAGTGCCAAGATATAGATTAGGACTGGAGATGGCCCAGGATGCAGTGAGAGACCTGGACTTCTTTAATCTAAGGTCTTTCCCAGGTCTCAGTCTGTCTTTGATAACACCCATTCAGTGATTAAGGCTAGGTCACAGTAATATATCAGTATACTGAGTGAGGAGCATCATCCTCAGAAACTTTAAAAATATCATTTTTTTAAAGTACATGGTTTAAGAACTATGAAGAAATGTTATGCAACTTCTACTCTTAGCTGCCTGAGACACTGTGAGCAACACTTTTTGACTTGTCCAGGATTACAAATTCAATATGTGATAGAAGCAGGACTTCAGCACAGACATCTTCTTAACTGAAAAGCTAGCCCTTTAGCTATAATTCTAAGCTACCTCTATTGTAGGTCTACTAAATAGTTTTTTAGTAATGTATTTATGAGAACCACTCATTTCTTTAATTTCAGTTTTTATTTTATGTTTTTAATTTATTTTTACAATTTTATTATTGCTTCTTTCCACTTCCAATTAAAAAACCGAAAAGAAAAAGAAAGAAAATATATCAGAATATATAGACATTGTACAACAATGCAAATACCCACATTTACCATATCCAAAACGTGTCTCATTATGTATTTTCATTCTATCATTTCTCACAGGAGATGGATTGAATGTTTTATCTTCAGTCATCTGGATTTGTGGTCTATCTTTGTATTTGTCTAAATTCTAAAGTTTTTCAAAGTTGTCTTTTTTCTCTATAAGTTTGCTGTTGTTATTATATAAATTGTTCACCCCGTTCTACTCTGTTTCCTCTAAAAATATCTATTTAAAAATTCTTGTGGCATAATAACATTCTGTTATATACCATAATTTTTTTTTAGTCATTCCCCAATAGGAAGGCATATCCTTAATTTCCAGTTTGGTCCATTGTGAAAACAGCTGTCATAAGTATTTTTTTGTTTGTATAGGTCCTTTTCTCCTTTCCTTAATTTCTGATACATACATACATATGTATGTGTGTATGTGTACATACATATGTATATATGTATGTACATATATACGTGTGTATGCAAAGTTGTGGTCAAGGCACATGCACAGCTTTGTAACTTTTGGAGTCTAGTTTCAAATTGCTTATCAGAGTGGCTAAACCAGTTCAGAGCTCCAACAGGGCACAAATTTGCCTGTTTGCCCACAGTCAATCCCACATCGGTCATTTTTCTCTTTTGTCATCTTTGCTAATCTGATGGGTGAGGTAGATTCTTGAAATGGCCTTAATTTGCATTTCCCTGTTAGGGATTTGGGGCCATCAACAGCTGTTGATAGTTCGACATGCTAATATTTATAATCAAAGTCATTTCTAATTATCTGAGATAAGCCATCTAAACTAATCAGTGTCACTCAAACTGTCCCTGTATAAAACATCTGCTTTGCTTCTGTGTATACAATAACATGACTCCAGCAACAGAAGCATATTATTTAGCTATGTTAACATACACTCTTTGGTGGATTTCTGATGAGCAATCAAGGAGATAAAAATTAGCAGGTCTTATTTTGTTACTAATTTTCTATTGTTATATTTAACCATATCATTCCCTGAGGTCAAATGCCATCCAGGCTTCTCAAGGCCTCTGTCAGAAGGGTACTCAAAAGTACCTGAAGACAAAACTAATTTTGCAACTTATTTATCAAGCTACAGTTTTCAAAATTGCTTGAAGGTCCTTCAAGGGAACACTCCTGCTTACAAGACTACTAGATTTGTTGGAAACATTGAAACATTAAAATGTTGCACAGCTTCAGAGACTCATAAACATGTTCATAAAGAAAAGCCGAGCCAATTAAAAAATATAAACTTCTTGTGTACCACAAGACGAACTGTAGCAAGTCAACCGGCAAAAATAATAGAGCTGTCAAAACAACATAATTTCTGTGCACAGAACCAAAACATACTCAATATAGTCATAGAATGAAGAGCTCTTGAATAAATACTTAGTCAGGAATAAATTGCAGAGAAAATGCAATTATTTAGAGCTCCTATAGTTCATGGAAACAAATGAATGCTTATAAGTTTGTTAATATTTGACATGAATAATATTATTGTTCAACTATTGTTGGCAATGACTTAAAATATCCGAACCAATAGACCTGGTTCAGTTAAATGACTTGTCCAAATATTTACCTTTCACAGACTGATAACCTGGCTATAGAGTAGGACACTTCACAATTTATGTGCTGATGAATGATCAAGGCATTTAACTTGATAGATCAGGGTCTTCTGCTAAATAAATTAAGGGATATAGTACTCACTAGGAAAGCTGTTGGTTTGCCTAATGGGTATTTGTCAAATTAATCTCAGTCAGTAATTGTAAGAGGATGTATTTCAATTCTTTCCTGTTCATTTTGAGGCATTGTCTGCTCTGAAATGCATGGACGGAAGGAGGTTCTGACCTTGAGAAGCAGTACAAAGTAAAATACCAAATAAGTCCAAAAGATGAGGTAGTGTGCTGTATTGGGTGTAATAAAACAGGTAAAGGACAAACATGTCTTCAATATGACAAACGTTTTTGACTGAAAAACTCGCCTAGATGTATTCTAGCTTAATATCATTTCAATGCCCAATCTAAGGACCTCTGTCTCTCTGTGTCTCTGCCAGTTCTCTCCTTCTAAAAATACACACACACACACACATATATAGATATGTACATGTGTATATTTGCATGTATGTGTACAATGAACACATGTACATATGCACATATCAGTAAACATTTATTAAGTTCCTGCTGTGTGGCAGACACTGTGTTAAGTGCTCAGGATACGAAAAGAGGCCAAACGCAGTCCCATTTGTCTATGTTTTTCTCTTCTGTGTTATATTAATAGGTACACAAATACCAGGGTAATTTCCAGTTAGCAGTTGTGGTGATCAGAGAATTATTGCTTCCTTAATTTTTGTGGTTTTGGCAAATACTTAGGAGCTATAGCAGAACAGCCCATGCCAGAAGTCTCTAAGGAAAGATGATTCTACTGATTCCTGCTTTGAAGAATTCTTTTGTAGTTGATAAGCACAATGATCTGACATACCAGCCTACTTAGCTTTGAACTCTGCATATTCTTATCATTTATTATAGTAGGAAGAATTTCTCTTGACTGAGTTTCATAATTCTTAACAAACACTGACTTTTGCCACAATGAATAAGTTTAGGTATATGTAAGCCACGATCCTGAATGTTTATATTTTTCCAAAAAAAAATTAGCTAAATTTGTATGAGGGAATTATTGTGTATCTTCATTACAGAATTGACTCCTGTAGTTAAACATGGAATGATACAATGAATAAGAAAAATACTGGGAAATCTTACACCAATTTACCTCAACAGTCTTCGTCAGCATGACCTTAGAAGTCTACCTCAAGCTTTTAGTCTTTTTCTTGGGGATGAAAAAGCATCATGGTGAAAGTTAACGCAATATTCAAATGTTCAGTTCTTTAAATCCATCCTCAGTAATCAAAACTTCATCAAAAACAATTACCCATAATAATTTATGCTCTGTGAAGATCTGGCATAGAACTATGATTATGATATCAGTGATCTGAGATGGAGATAGATATACTTTAGAGCATTTTGAGATGTCTATCACAACAAAGAAATTCTTCTGGACCCGTAGTAAAATCAGAATAGGTTCCTGACTGAGGCTTCTTGTTCAATTCCAGTGAAAAAGTTGATACCTTTGCTCACTATGGTGACTAATCTATTATGCATCACATTTCTTGCTAGTATTTTCAGTGTTAGAAATAATTCCAAGTCACTAGATTTAGCTTGTAACCAAGAGAATTACCAAATGTATTGTTCTTCTGTGGCCATGTCATTTTTTCTGAAATAACAACATAATTTCACCATAATGAGTGTCCTTTAAAGGGAAATTTTTCATATTAATGGTTTGTCAATGGACTAAATTCCCAAGGTAGTCTTTCCAAGCCAGATTCAATCTAGTCAAATAACTTTTTCAGTTAATTGTGTGATGTGATCTACCTGAAAAAGTGGGTATCATGAAGCACCAAAATTTCCAATGGAGGTGAACAAAAATTGGTGTTTGTAGTATTAGATAGCTTATTACATTTCAATGCTGCTATTCCTTATTCATAGCCAAGCCTGTAGTCATTTGAGGTAATATATTACACTTTAGGAGAGCTCTGATAGTTAGAAAGCTTTTCCTTACATTAAATCCAAATTTGCCTTGCTTATTTCTTATTACTCCTGATTCTTCCCACTGGAATAAGGTAGAGTAAATTAAATTCCTCTTATAACCTTTCAAGTACAGAAAGATAACTGTCATCAGTCTTGCCTTCTTAATGCTAAACATTATTGGTTTTGTAAACTAACCTTATAAAGAAGTGACCTTAAAGAACTTAACCATTCAAAGTGCCCTCCTATGGATGTTGCCTTCCTTATAAATGACCTTCTGAAACTACTATGACACAAACTCAACACAATACTCCAGATGTAGTATGACCAGAACAGAGTATATAGGAACTATCATCCTTTTATTCCTGGAAGACTGGACTCATTAACTTTTTTTTTGACTTCCATATTTCACTATTGATAGCCCCAAATGGAAGTGTATCAGACTCTCCCAGGTCTGCTTCTGTTACTGGTTGGCACTGAACCTTTAACCTACTATATTTCTATCCTCCACCGGTGCCACTCTCCTTAGTCATTCTGGTTGGCCACCATATGCTGACTGGAGTTAGGAAGAAGACTTAACTTGCTCAATTCACTGGAGTTTAGAACTCCCAAACTCAAGCTATCCACTAGCTTCTGCCTCCCCAAATGAAGGAATTATAGGCATGTACTGTTAGATTCAAACTTCTTGATTTTATGTAATATTTATGTCCAAATATGTACAGCCTCTCCCCTTACTCCAAAAGCCTGAGAAACAAAACCTTTTGTTATGTATTTATTTAACCATTTACATTTTATTTAGCATTAATTAATTTTAAACTTTCAGTCTTAAAACTTTTGAATACCAAATTCTCTCCTTTCCTGTCTCTCTCTTACCTGTTGTTTGTTTTTACCTTTTGTTTTTGTGAAGGACCAGTAATATCATGGGTGGTGTCTTGACTTGTGCATGAATTAGATTTAAGTGAGACAGAATTGCACAAAGTCATCAGCTTTGCTCTCTGTGCCTTTGATGCCAGACCAAGTTCGAAGTACTCCACAATGCAGGTAACTTTAAATGCCTTAAGGCTACTGAAACAAATTGTTCTCATCCACTCATTCTACTGGAGAAAGTATTCACATACTTGGCGTAAACATCCATCTAACTCACCAACCGGTGTGAGATCTGTTGGTTACCCTCAACCTGGTTAAGACCATTAGCCAAGATGGTTTACTGGAATGTGGCCACTGCACATGCTACAGCTTTGTGGAGCCACAGGTAAAAGTTGGGTGACAATGGATGCCAAAAGTGGATGAGCAACCCTGAAAAAGGTTTCGCAGGCCCTTACATCAGAAGTATTAGTTCTCCCTGAACACCCCACTCATTTCTATTGAGAAGGTAATCAATATATCATTATGCAATATAAAGTTTCACAGAACATATTTCCATATCAGTCATGTTGAAAAACAAAACAAAACAAAACAAAAAAGTAAGAAAAATAAAATGTAAAAGTATGCTTCAAACTGCATGAGAGTTTATCAGTTCTCTCTCCGGAGTTCAACAGCAATTTTTAGTATGGGTAATTTGAAATTATTTTGGATCATTATCAGAATAGCTAAGTTTTTCACAGTTGATTGTTACAATACTGCTGTTTCTCCTGGTCCTGCTCACCTCACTCAGATTTTCCAGGTTTTTCTGAAACCACTCTGCTTGTTATTTCTTATAACCCAACAGCATCCCATCACAATCATAACCACAACTTTTTCTGCCGCTCCTCAATTGATGGGCATCTCCTCAATTTCCTGTTCTTAGACCTGTTAGCTCTATAAAATAATTCCTTGGTAGTTTGATTGGTATGGCGCTGAACAAGTGAATTAATTTAGGTAGAGTTGTCATTTTTATTATATTGGCTCTGCCTACCCATAAGCAATTAAGATTTCTCTAATTCTTTAGCTCTGTCTTTATTTGTGTGAAAAGTATTTTAAAACTGTTCAGGTTTGTCTTGGCAGATAGATTCTTAAATACTTTATAGTGCCTATAAATATTTAAATGGAATTTCTCTTTCTATTTCTTTCTGAAGGGTCTTGTTCATTAAATATATAGAAATGCTGGTTATTTAGGTAGGTTTATTTTATATCTTCCACCATTGCTTAAGTTGTTAATTGTTTCAACCGATTTTTTTGGTTGATTCACAGGAATTCTCTAAGTATTCCACCAAATCATCTGCAGAGTGACAGCTTTGTTTCTTCATTGCCTATTTTTATTCCTTCAATTTGTTTTTCTTGTGATTCACAGCAACAAAATTTCTTTAAAAAAGGGAGGAAAAGGCTTGTGTCCCCTGCCATTTTGTGATCTTCAAGTTGGCCTCCACGTCCCCAAGTGACTTCTCTGCTTTTGCCTCGCCTGCCCGCTGATCACGGACATGTCCCGGGACCGGTTCTGGAGTCACAGGTGCGGTGGTGGCCTAAGCTATGACTTCCATTCACCGCCGCTGGGCATGGGCCTGAGCCAGAATAGAGGGCCGCAGGGCCGGCCTCGTCCAGACCGGGCCTAAGCCTTCCATTCCACCGCCTCTGGCTCAGGTAGTGGCACCGCAGCAAGAGCAACAGGAGGGAGCTGCTGTGGGGCTGCCAGAAACAGGTGTCCTCCCCAGATCCGCTGCAGGCCTTCGTCCAGGAAGCAGCCCCGGAACCACGGTGGACATGGCTGTGTGGGATGGCTTAGATCCCTGCTTGATTCATTGCTCAGAGGCCTCTCAAACTGATGACTGAAAGTTTATTTATTCGATTCTGGAGAAGAGAAGCGGGACAATCCTGCACCAGCTCACTGGGAGTAGGAAAGCCCAAGACAAAGGAGAAGCAGTGATATTTATAGACCCTAACCAAGACCCGCCTCCCTCCACTGACCATTATCCTCATTGGCTGAGACTATGATCTTACATTCTAGACATGAAATCTAACCAATCCCTTTTGAAATGAAGACATCGAGGGATTATGTAAGTTTCATCCAATCACTGAGACCCTAATGTGCTGCACAGTTTTATATCCTTACATGGAATTATTCCATTCTAAAACTATTGTAACCTTGAGCCTCTGGTCTTACCTCACCCCTGGGAGAGGAATTACAGTCTGAGAAGTCTTCACTGAACCTATTCGACTCACCGCCTGCCGTCCTCCATCTCTGCGCTCCACACCGCCCCTGAGCTTGGGGATCCTCTGGGGTCCTCCTGGCCCCGGCTTGGCGGCCACTCAGGCCTCCTCGGGACTGTCAACGGCCCCCTGGGGGCCCTCAGCAGACTTCTTCCACTCCTGCCTCAGCGTCCTTGGGTTCGAGTGGGGGCCCACCCCCTCCATCCCTGGGCGCCGAGGGGCCCAAGCAGGGAGAGCCCTGGTAGGCCTAAAGGCAAGATGTCTGAGGGCCAAAGCCTGGCGGCCCGGCCTCACTCCTCCCAGAGGACACCCAAAGCTGCCGCGCTAGAGCAGCGGGGAGGCCCGGTGAGGCCAGAGGCGGCGGGCAGCACCACCCCCTTACCACCAGGCACAGCTCCGCCCCTCCACCCTCACCCCCCTCGGCAGCCCACCAACAGGGGCCCGCCACCGCAGCCAAGAGATCTCGGTCTTGGAAGGCTTTTAAGCACGTTTGTCTCTGTTGAGGAGGCCTGGCGATGTAGGTTCTTTGTTGGAAATCTGCCCACTGACATCACAGATGAAGACTTTAAAAGATTCTTTGCTAAATATGGAGAACCTGGGGAAGTCATAACTAACAAGGACAAAGTTTCATCACCTAGAGCCCTGGCAGACGTTGCAAAAGCAGAACCTGAGGATACCCCTGTGAGAGGACAACTTCGTGTTCCTTTGGCACACACGCAGCTGCCCTCTCTGTTACATGACCAATGAATTACTGGTAGAAGCATTCAGCCAATCTGGACCTATGAAAGGGCTGTCATCATTGTGGATGATGGAGGAAGATCTGCAGGAAAAGGCCTTGTTGAATTGGCTTCTAGGCCAGCCGCAAGAAAAGCATCTGAACGATGCAGTGAAGGAGTTTTGTTCCAGGCATTGTGGAACTGCTTGAGAGGATGAGGATGGTCTTCCTGGAAAGCTTGCACAGGACAATCCAGTGAAGCAAAAGGAGAGAGAGCCATGGGGCCTTTGAATTTGAATATTCCCGGAGATGGAAGTCTTTAGGTGAAATGGAAAAGCATGAAAGGGAGCAGGTTGAGAAAAACATGAAAGATACAAAAGACAAACCGAAAAGTGAAATGCAAGATGCCGATCGCGAGCACGCCAGGACCTAATGAGGCATCAAGAAGGGCTGAGACTGAGCCGGGACTTCACAATCAAGAAGTGCAGTTAAGGCAAGAGGACCAATGGGGTAGAAAAGAAGATTGGCCAGTGTGAGATGGAAGAGCAAATGAGATGCCAGAGAGAAGAAAGTCATAGTCGGCTGGGATACAGGGATCCACGTAAGAGAGATCAGAATGGGGGCAGGAACGCTGGTAGTGGGAGATCTCTATGGCTCAGGAAGCCAGAAATTTCGACCTCTAGGTGGTGATGGGACAGCTTTGAGGCCAGCCCTGAGTGGTTCCAAGATGGAAAATGACATGAGCACTGAGCGCTTTGGGCAGGGAGGAGCTGGGCCTGTGGGGGGGCAGAGTCCTAGAAGAATGGGGCCTGAAACTCCAGGATGTGGTAGAGGGAGAGAAGAATATGAAGGCCCAAACAAAAAACCCCGATTTTAGATGTGATATCTAGGCTTTCATTTCAGTTTGGTTTTTGTCCTTTATTGTTAGATACCAATCTTTTTAATTCTTGCATTTTAGTAAGAAAGCTACATTTTTATGGATGTTAGAAATTTATAGACCTAATATTTGCAAATGGTCTGTTTGGGAGAGTAAAATTATGTAATGCCGTATTTCAAAAAGGGAGAAAATCTAGCTTTTTTTTTGATGTATGATGTCCCTAAAGTTATAGCAGTGTACCTTGTGCCACTGAATTCCCAAAGTGTACCCTTTTTTTTTCTTACTGTGCTTTAAATAAATAGAAAAAACTTAAAAAAAAAAAAGGGGAAAAAACCCCAAACCAATCATCAACCATGTCAGACAGAACAGGCAACATTCCGCAATTATATTTTACCTTCCCAATGAAAACATGAAATTGCATTTCTACAATTCTTTCATAGGACCATGGTTAGTTATAATTATAATTACAAAGTGTTTAGCTTAGTTTTATTGCTATTTTCACATATATGATTGTATAAATTGTATTGCCTGGTTCTCTGTGTTTCACTATGCCTCAATTAATACATCTCATGTTTTCTCTGAATTCTTCATCATTGTAATTTCTTACTGTACAGTAATATTGCATCATAATAGCCAGAATTTATATAGTTCCTTAAATGTTACATTTTCTTATTCTATCCTCACAAAACCTTATGAAATATTATTATCCTCATTTTGTAGATCTTATAGATGAGGAAACTGAGGCAGAGAGCTTAAGTTACTTGCTCTGGGTCACAAGCTAGTAATTATCTGAGACTGGGCTTGAATTTTGCAGTTTTCCTGACTCTAGGCCAACTCTATTACTCTTTTGTACATTCATGTATATCAATTTCTTTAGCCGTTCTTCAATAAATAGAGACTTACTGTGTTTCAAATTTTGAATTACTGAAAAAAAAATCTGAAAAATATTTTGAGATGTATAGAATTTTTACTGTTTATATTTTTCTAGAATTTTATTTTCACCATAATATCTATTTGTTATATAGGTATATATTTATTTTTGATTTATCCTTTCCTGTTTTAGGTTTTTAGACTTATAAAAGAAGTTTGGTAGAGTCCTCACTTTCTCGAATTTGGGAAATAATCTTTGTAGCATAAATATTAACTGACCTTTAATTTCTTTTTAAATAGTTCACATGTTCCTCTGCCCTTACCATGGTTTTTTATTATCCTTTTAGAAGTTTCTCAATTGTTTTTCTCACTTTTATTTTCTGAGTGGATGATTTGAGAAATTGATTTCATGTTCTACCAATGAGTATTTATATGTTGGCAAATTTTTCTTTCTCTAAAATTATTTCACCACTGTATAGTTTCTCATAGTAGGTTTTAATAATTCCTTTTCTTATTTGTTGTGAATGACACTTATAAATGTTTTTATTTTCTTAATATGAATTTCTTTTTTTAAATTAGGCTAGTGGAAAATTGATTTTGTTATTCTTTTCAAAGAACCAACTTTGAAGTTTTTATTTTTCATTTCCAAAATCTTCCCTACATCATTTTATCTTTTTCTTCTCTGATTTTCAAATTTTATGATTTTTCTATTCATTTTGGGTTTCTTATGTGGTTCTCTAGATTTTAAAAATGCATATTGAGTTTATTAGTCCTTTTCTAAATAATATTACTTTTATCCCAGAAATATAGTGCTTTTCTCTGTACACTGATTTAACTGCATCCACAGCATTTTGGTATGTTTTCTCATAATGTTCTACTTTGGTGAATGAGGCAGCTGAATGCATAGCGGATATAAGTTGGTGGACCTGGAGTCAGAGTGATCTGATATGAGATCCAGCCATAAACATATAATTAGCACAGTGCCTAGAACACAGTAAGCACTTAATACATGCTTGTTTCCTTTCTTTTTTATTGTTATTTTTTTATGATTTGTCACAATTAGTTTTTTTAAAATGATATTATTTAGCACATAATTATGAAGACTTCATTTGTTTGTGTTCTTAATATTAATTACCATTTTGCTTTATTATGACATTTGAAGGATATGCTTAATTTTTTAAAGGACATGATTTTGCTTTGACATTTATTTATAATTTCTCTCAATGATACAGTGCCTCTAGCCTCCTTGCAATTACTTGAAAAATGCATTCCATCTCATGACTGGTCATTTCTTCCTGGATGTTACTCATGCATGGAATACTGTCTACCCTCATCTCCAAATCTTGGCTTTTCTGGCTTCTTTTAAGTCTTTGCTGAAACTTCACCTCCTACAGGAAACCTTTTCCTATTATTCTTATTGGTAGTTTCTTACCTTAATTGAGCCCCTCCACCATTTATACTGTGTGTAGCTCATTTGAATATGTTTGTTTACAGGGTATCTCTTCTCACTAGACTCTGAACTACTTGAGAGCAGTGTCTCTCATTTATTTATTTTTTTCAGTGTCTCTCTTTTACCTTTCTTTATATCTCTAGTTCTTAGCATAGTACCTGAAATATAGTAAGCACTTAATAAATGTTTAGTGATCAACTAAAGGAATAATTTATTGTTAATAAGTACACGAATGTTTTAATATTCCAATACTGAATATGCAATAAATATTTTAACTAGTGCTGCTCCAACAATTTGTTCAGGGCTAGGTCTTCCTTAAACAATGGTGTTTCTACCTATGTCTTTCTGCAGTTCAGATAATTTTTACATTTGTTTAATATGTATTTATTTTTATATTCATTCATCTTCATATATGTTTGTATTGATATTCATTCACTGTCTGCATTACATTTACTCATATTTTCCCTATTAATTACTCTCAGTAAGAATTTTTATTTTTACTTTGTGTAAAAGCAAGAACCCAGATTTACACTGGTTCTTAGATCTGCTTTTCTAAAAGGAAAGGCAACTTTTGAGGGATCAACAATCACTTTAATCAAGCACATATATCATTCACTTAGTTCAGGGAAAAAGTCAGCACCCTGAACTTCAGAGAAAATACAAAGAAATAATGATCAACAGACAGGACTTCCAACTGTCTGACCATAAGCAAGACACATATCACAGATCAATAGATACATCCAATTTTCTGGGAAGCACCAGCATCTGTGTTTTCAAAGCCAGGAAGTTGCTTAGTGAGTTCCTAGTCTTATCTGGCACACATACTTTCTTTCCAAAACTAAGCCCCATAGGAAAACCTAACCCAGAGTCTTTATACACTTTTTAGAGCCAAAGGGCATTACAACCCCTGATAATCAGTGTCTTATTAACAAAAGGTGTGAACCTTCCTACAAATCTTCCCAGGTCCATTAATGGGTGGAGAAGATCTTCTTTATTCACATAATTCATTCAGAAGCACTTAATTTTACTACAACAAAAATAGCAAAAGATCCTACTTTTCTTGCCATTATACTTTGTCTTATAATATATTCATGACTCCCAATTTTGGAAATCCTCTGAAGTATAGCAGATTCTAATCTGTCCTATTTAAATGTGTTTTTTCAATGCAGTTAGTTATTGGCTTACATTATACACTCTGATGTTTTCATTTTGCAATACTCTTTATTTTTTTCATATTTAAAGGTAGATAGGGTTGTTATTTCATCAATTTATTCCTTTTAAAATTATGTCATTCATCTTTTTCATGCCTTGTCTCTGAGATTAGTTTGATTATATTACTCAAAAACTACTCAATTTCCTTTCATTTTGTTTACAATGTTTTCTCAAGGAACAATTTTTAAAAAATATCTTTCCATTTATCTAGTCTCCCACATTAGGCAAATTTTTAACCAAAAAAAACCCAACAAAAACTTTCAGTACCTAGCAATGTACCCAGCAAAATAAATTCCTACCTCTCTGTCAAGAGGTGACTTGTATATACCATCTTTATTTTTTTGAATTTGCAGTTCATCATTGTATTGATTACAGTTCTAAGGGGTTTCAAGTTATTTTTCTCTCTTGTCAATGTATACATTATCCTCTTATTTGTGCTTAGTTGGCTCTGCATCATTTAGAAAGGTATTCTCTCTGAAAAATATTAATTTCATCATTTTTAATGACCCAAAGCCATTCCATTACATTCATATACCACAATTTTTTTAGCCATTTGCCTATAGGAAAGCCCCTTAGTTTCCATTTTTGGGTAAAGTTGCCTATTTCTGCAAACTATCTGCTACTGCATCTCTCTTCATGTTGATCAGATCTAACCCAAGTTCCTTTGATTTATCTAAATAGTGAATTATTTTTTTCTTTGTTTATCCCCATCTTTTCACCCTTCTCTTTATCTGTCCAGTTATTTGAATACTTGAAAAATCCCTACAACCTCTTGGTTTAAGTAAATTCTTTTACTGTGTCTTTTTCTTTAATAGCTTACATTTTTAATAGTTGATATTTTGAAGTTTGCAAAGCACTTTACATATGTTCATCTCATTTGATCCTCACAATAATCCCATAACATAGTGCTATTATAGATAGCACTTTATAGACAAGGAAAGTGAAGCTGAGAAAGGTTATGACTTGCCCAGAATCACACTGTAGAGTGTCTTAGACTAGACTTGAACTCCGGTCCTCCAGACTTCATGTCTAGCCTTCTATCTATTGTGACTTCTACCTAAATCTTTCGTACCCTTTTTCTTTTTTAAAAAATAATATATAATTAATTAATTAGGTTTTTGTTTTCAACATTCACCTCCATAATATTTTGAGTTTTGAATTTACTCCCTCACCGTTTTCAATTCCCTTCCCAAAGCAGCATGTAAACTGACATAGGATCTACTTATGCATTCATACTAAACATATTTTCACAGGAGTCATGATGAAAAGAAGAATTAGAATTAATGGGAGGAATCACAAGAAAGAAACAAAACAACAAAAGGAAAGGAGAACAAATAGTATGCTTCTATCATCATTTGGACTTTAAAGTATTTTCTCTGGAAATGGATTTTCCATCATGAGTCTTTTGGAATTGTCTTAGATCTTTACATAGTTGAGTAGAGTTAAGTCTATCAAGGTCAATCATCACACAATGTGGCTGTTACTGTGTACAGTGTTCTCCTGGTTCTGCTCATTTCAGTAAGCATCAGTTCATAAAAATATTTCCAGATTTTTCTGTTCACCTGCTCATCATTTCTTATAGCACAATAGTATTCCATTACATTCATATGCCACAACTTGTTCAACCATTCCTGTGATGGATATCCCTTCAATTTCCAATTCTTTGCCATGACAGAAAGAGCTGCTATAAATATTTTTGTATTTGTGGGTCTTTTTCACCTTTTTTGTGATCTCTTTTGGACACAGACCTAGAAGTAGTATTGCTGGGTCAAAGGGTATACCCAATTTTACCTATGGTACCTTTTAGCAGGGTGTAGTTTTCTTCTTTATCTCTTTTAATTAGATTTATTTTTGCTTTTCCTTTGTCTGAGATCAGGATTACTATCTCTATGTTTTTCTTTCTTTTGCTTCAGCTGAAGCATAATATATTCTGCTCCAGTCTTTTACCTTTATTCTGCATGTATCCCCTTGCTTAAAATGTGTTTTCTTTTAAACAAGGATTATGGTTCTTAATCCACTCTGCTATCTGCTTCTGTTTTATGAGAGAGTTCATAGCATTCACATTCAGTTATGATTACTATCTGTGTTTTTCTCTCCATCCTATTCCCCCCATTTATGCTTATCTATCTCCTTTTCCCATTTCCCTCATTACAGTTTTGCTTTTGACCATCATCTCCCTCAGTCTGTCTTCCCTTCTATCGGCGTCTTACCTTTTCTTGCCCTTTACCCTTTCTACTTTTTCCCTCCCGCCTATCCATCCCCTAGTTTTTCTGTACTCTTTCCTCTCCTACTTCTCATGGGGTAAGTTAGAATTCTATACCTAGCTGATAATATTGTTCCCTCTTTGAGCCACATCTAATGAGAAGAAGGTTCAAATAATGCTCATCTCTCTTCCTACTTTCTCACTACTGTCATAGGTTTTTGTGCCTTTTCATGTGATATAATTTAACCTTCTCTGCCTCCTCTTTTCCCAGTGCAACCCTTTTTTACCACTTAATTAGATTTTTTTACCATCACATTAAAGTCAACTTATATCCACACCCTCTGTCTATGTATACCCCCTTTTTAATGGTACAACACCAATACAGTTTTCAAGAGTTACAATGTCATCTTCCCCTGTAGAGATGAAAACAGTTTGCCCTTATTAATAACATTCTGTTTTTTTTTTTCTTTTTGATTCCCTTTTTATGCCTCTCTTGAATCTTGTATTTGAGGATCAAATTATCTGTTGAACTATGGATTTTTTCATCAGAAAGATTTGGAAGTCCCCTATTTCACTGAATACCCATCTCCCCTGAAAGACTATTCTTACTTTCTCTAGGGAGCTGATCCAAGCTCCTTTGTCTTATTGAATATCATATTTCACACACTCTTATCTTTTAATGTAGAACGTGCTAAAAATTCTGATTGTGGTTCCATATTTAAATTGTTTCTTTCTGGTATTTTCTCTTTCACCTGGTAATTTTGGAATTTGGTTACAATATTACTGGGCATTTTCAATTTAGAATCTTTTTTAGGAGATGATCAGTAGATTCTTTGGATGGCTATTTCACTTTTTGATTCTAGGGCCTCAGGGCAGTTTTTCTTGATGTTTTCCTGAAAGATGCTGTTCAGGCTCTTTTGTTTAATCATGGTTTCAAGGTAGACCAATAATTTTTAAATTGTCACTCCTGGATCTATTTTCCAGGTCAATTGTTTTTTCCAATGAGGTATTTTATGTTTTCTTTTCTATTTCATTTTTTGGTTTCTTTTTGACTGACTCTTAATTTCTCATAGAGTCCATTGCCCAATTATAGTTTTTAACAAATTGTTTTCTTCTATTAGATTTTACACATCCTTTTCCATTTGACCTATTTCCCTCTTTAAAGAGTTCTTCTCTTTAGTGAGTTTCTGTGCTTCCTTGCATTTGACCAATTCTACTTTTTAAGGACTTGTTTTGTACAGTCAATTTTTCTTCTTTCTTTTCCAAGCTATTGACTCTCTTGCATACCTCTTATTTCTTTGTCCACCTTTTCTTCTACTTCTCTTATTTGACTTTAAAAATCCTTCTTGAGCTCTTCTAAGAAGGCTTTTTGTGCTTGACACCAGTTCATTTTCCCCTTTAAGGTTTTAGATGTGGCTATACTGACAGTATTGTTCTCTTCTGAATTTGTGCCTTGATCTTCCCTGTGCCCGTAATAAGAATCCATGGGTATTGTCCATTTTTGCTTTTTGCTCATGATGCTTTCCTAATTCCTACTTTTAGAGCTGAGCTTCCTGTGCTAGAAGCCCAGAGCCTGGTCACTAGCTTCGTGTGCTGAGACCTCAGCTGGCAGCTTGAAGCTGTAGAGGTCTGGCAGCTTACCTGGTGCTGAGCTTGGTCAGAAACACTGGAACTCTTGGGGTGGGAGTGGGGAGTTTGGCTCCTGGGGGACACCTGTTCACTGGTGCCTTGTACTAAAATATTTGACTGTTTAAGGATGTATGGCAGCCTGGAGTTGTGCCTCCTGGAATTGTGCTTCCTGGAGTTGTGCTGAAGCACTGGGAGATTTGACTACTGGAGAACCCCAGTACAGGTAGTGGTTTTCCAAGCTGTCTACTGGTTCCACTGCTTGGGCTGAGTCACTTAGATATGTCCTAGTGATGGTATTGGCCTGGTCCACAACCCTGGGGCTCAGGATATCCACCCGGTTTGCTGAGGTGGGGCTTTGTGCTGGCTTTCTGGGATGCCTCCTGCCCTGTACTACTCTCCCCCCGCCCCCCAGAGTGAGAGGGGCCTTTGCCATCAATCCCCCAAACTTCCTGGGCTATAAGACTTCTATAATGTATCTTTCTGCTGGCTCAGCCATTCCAGGATTTTTTCCTGGGACAATAATTTCTGGGCTTTCCGAGTTCAAAAATGGGGGGTGAGAGTGACTTCTTTTTTAAATTATCGATTAATTAATCAAATTTTAACTTTCAACATTCACTTCCAGGAGCTTTTGGGTTTTAAATTTTCTCACCCTCCCTCACCTGCCCCTTCCCCAAGATGACATGCAATATGATATAGGCTCTACATATAAGTTCTTATTAAACGTATTTTCATATTAGTCATGTTGTGAAGAATTAGAATGAACAGGAGACATCAGAAAGAAAAGCAAAACTGAACAAAATAAAAGAGAAAATAGTATGCTTCAATCTGCATTCAGACTCCATAGTTCTTTCTCTGGATGTGGATAGCATTTTCCTTCATGAGTCTTTTGGAACTGTCTTAGATCCTTGCATAGCTGAGAAGAGCTGCCTATCAAAGTCAGTCATAGCACAATGTGGCTGTAGCTGTGTATAATGTTCTCCTGGCTCTTCTCCCTTCACTCAGTATCACTTCATATCAGTCTTTCCAGATGTTTCTGAAGTCTGTCTGCACATAATTTATTATAGCATAATGATATTATATTATATTCATATACCACACCTTGTTCAGTCATTCCTCAATTGATGGAAATCCCCTCAATTTTCAATTCTTGGTCACCACAAAAATATTTTTCTACATGTGGGTCCTTTTCCCATTTTTATGACCTCTTTGCAATATAGTCCTACAAGTGATATTCCTGGATCAAAGGATATGCAGATTTTTATAACCCTTTGGGTAGAGTTCCAAATTGTTCTCCAGAATGGTTGGATCAGTTCACAACTCCAACAGCAAGGCATGATGTCAAAATTTTCCCACATCTTCTCCAGCATTTATCATTTTTCTGTTTTGCCATGTTAATCAATCTGATAGGGTGGGATGTATTTCTGTATCATCTAGGCAATATTCCCTGCACTGAAGACAGCTATGAATATGCTGGCATAGCTCTGAATCACAAAGTTTAATAGACTCTCCATGTACAACGCAGAAGAAAAACATTCTGACACCATAAAGCCAGATCCCAACACCAGAAAGCTAAAACCAAGAAGTCAATACACATTGGCACAGCAGGGGACAAAGCCATTCCTAAGCCTCCCTCCCTTGCTAGGACCTTCCCACAAGCAAACATTCATGAGCCTAGCTGTACCTGCCTGACTGTATCCTCTCTGTTCTGCCCCAACCACTCTCATCAACTTCCTCTCAGTTCTGCTCCACCCTTCCTGTCCTACCCCTTCAGCAAGCTCCTCCCACCACATGTGACTTAGGCTCTGGTGTGATTTGCAGGTCACATGGGCCTATTGATGAATGGGAAAGAGCTTCCCATTTAAATGGCCATGACAGGCACCTATAATGGTGCCTGTAATTTCTTCAGTTAGCATATGTACCTCCTTTTTCATTTGGCCAATTCTACTTTTTAAGGAGTTGTTTTCCTCAGTGTAGTTTTTTTTTCCCCCATTTTATCAATTTTATTTTACAGGAATTGTTCAATTTTTCTTCTACCTCTCTAATTTAATTTATAAAATCCTTCTTGAGTTCTTCAAAAAAGTCTTTTTAACCTTGAGAACAATTCATATTCACCTTTGGGGTTTTAGATGTGGGTATAGTGACAATGCTGTGCTTTTCTGAATTTCTGTTTTGACTTTCACTGTCCCTATAGTAAGACTGTTTTCTTTGTTTTACTATAATGCTTTTTGCTCATGGTGTTTGTCTTTTTCCTGCCTTCTAAAACTGATCTCTGCTTCTGGGGTAGAGGGGGCACTTATCCACACTTCTTATGTGGTGGGCTAGGGACCTGGTTACTGGCTTTGTGTGCTGAGACATTAGGTTCATGCAGCTGGAGACTGTAGAGGCCATAACTTTATTCATGCTGAGCTGGACCTGATGGTGGTGGCTGGTGTGTGCTAAGGACTGGTGGGGTTTTTCTGTGTTTTCTTGGGTTACACTGAAATTCCCAAGGTGAGCTATGGGATGGAGGTGGGCTGGCCACTGGAGGTTGCCTCCTCAACAGGGTCTGCATTAGAGCACAGAGAGGCTCAGCTGCAGTTCCCTTCTACCTCTTATTTCCACTCTCCATGGTAATACAAATTTCTCCTTGGTTATTCATCTTATGAAACAAAAATTATTTCCTTAAGAATTCATAAAATTTAGTTCTTAGAGCATTGATTAACTTCTTTCTCCTTTTCTTCTTCTGGTTCTTGAAGTTCTTAAAATTTTAATTCCTTCTTCATTTTATTTTGAATTTGATGATCCCTCTTAATTCTTTAACTTACTATGCAGTTCAATTTCTTTTTCAGTGTAAACAATAGTTTAGAAACATAAGGCAATTGATATCATTATTCTGTTTTTCCCCTTCAATACTTGTAGTTACTTAACTTTCTTTTGATCTTGTTTAGAGTGTTTGAAAATCAAATATTCTATGTAAATCTATTTTTTCTCTCATTAACACTTCCAATGCCTCTTGTTTCCTAAAAATTTAACTTTTCCCATTGAAACTTATGTTCAGTTTTTCAGGGTACATTATTTTAAGGTGGTAAATTGAACTCATTTGCTTTTTGGAACAATCTACTTCTTCCTTTGATTTATTTCCTGACTGATATGTAATTCTGGGTTGCCCCAACAATTGATGCTTCTTCATTACTTATCCTTCATTATCTTTTTTACTGTCTACTTGTAAAATCTACTGCTTGTTATAGAAACAGTGATGTACCTTAGCTATTCAGTTCCTTGAAGTTTTAAGCACTGGGATATTCTCTAGTGGCCTTTTGTAAATTCATTAAATTAGTACTTTGTTGTTTGTATTCAAAAGTTCATGTATTTTCTTTTCATTATTTCCTCTAATATAGTACTTTTTCTAATTTTATTTTTCTTCTAATTTTAATGAGTTATTTAGAGATATATTATATATAGCAGAGCATTCTGCCTTCAATGTCAGTTGCTTCAGCTTGTATAGAATTCACGGGTTCTTTTAAAGTTGTTGATTATTACTTCTGCCAAATTTTCACCCACATCTTTATTTTTGTATTAAAAATCTCTCATTCAAGACCTCTGGCTCTTTCAATAGATTATCCAATCTACGTTCTATTCTTCTATCATTTGATTTTTCTTCTTTGAGCTTGTATTGAGAAATTTTGTTTCAGATCTAGTTTTATCCTTAATATCTTCTAAAAGTTTATTCTATTTTGAATTATTCTGAAGTGCTCATTCTTCTTCCATCATCTCAAGTGATTTTTTTTCAAATCAGCATTTTTTCATATAATTTCCTTCACACTATAGTGTTTATTCATTATGTTCTCATCTCTGAACTCTTACTCAATTTTTCTTCTCTACGAGTGTTCTTGCTTGTTTATTGATTGTGAGAGAACTTTGTCCTGAGAATTTCTCTCTTGAGTTTTTTTTTCAGCTTTTCTCTCATGACTTCAGTACTTTATCATCCTTTTTCTCTCCCAACTCTTTGGTACCTCCTCCACCCTCTGCTGTACAAATCCTTAAAGCTGATTATTTTTAGCCTTAGTTAGTCCCTTCCTAGATGTCTCCATGACTTATCCCAACTGGATTTCTAAAAAATGGTTTGTAGACCTCCTTTTTTCCTGGATACAGAAGTTTTCCCCCTCTAGCTAGCCCTGTACTCTCCTCCCTTTCTACTCTTTGTCTTAAGGGACTGTTCTAACCTCTACTATTGGCATGATATAAAGGAGTGACCCAACTAAGAAATTGCAAGATTATTGCAATTGGCAGTCATAAAACCTTGACAGCTATGATTTTTTTACAGGTAGCATAAAATTTTTACCAAGATGAAATATATATCTACAAAGGACTTTTGAAAAGAATTCTAATCCTGGAAATTTCATACTCAAAATTTTCATACAGTTGAGACTTTATCGATACTAGTATTTAGATTCAAATTGATATCCCTCAATCACACCATGTATGCAGTTGCCTACTCTCTCCTAAGCATTTGAATCTTCCATTGTAAGTACCACTAGGAACAGTTGACTCAGAAAGAGCTAGCAGACTACCCAGCATCCTGCCTTTTCCTCGTTTTGGCATCTCTCTGTTTCCTTCTGGGAGTAAACATTACCATCACTGAGATTGTTATTGTAGCTTGGTCACCTACTCTCCATATTCTCCTTCAGTTCATTATGGATATATATAAAAAGAATATGGAATTCTCTGCCTGTGACTGAATTCAAGTTGAGGACTATAATGTAGCCCTTCATTTCATGTATTATCGTAATTGGCTCAAATGATCTTGCACAGTTGATTTGCTTATTGCTCTCTGATTCTAACCTCAGAGCAAAATCATTTGGCTTTATGTTCACATTCTCAGAGAGGATTTAGGGTTCAACACATTTCAAGACTGGAGCATTATATATGTGTTTCATTCCTATTCACAGATGACACTTCCAATATGTTTGCTTTTAGCTGGGTGATCTAAAAGTTTTGATAGTCTGTCTCAGCTGGTCACCAAAGGTATTCTATGGTTAATGATAAGAGTTGGTGGGCCTATAGAGAAAATTTCTGATTGAATGTCATTAATTATGCACTTGCACTTGGGGTAGAGCTCTTCTGTCTTTCCACCCATATTTTCCTGGAGCATCTCCTTTCTTAAGATAGAACTAAATCCCTCGGCTTTTGTAGTTTTATGTGAAAACCTTAAGATTCCTGATTCCACTCTGCATTTAGGTCAAGCCCTAGTAGACTGACCTACATACATTTCATTAAAATAGACCCAAACCTGCAGAGGCTTATTCCCTAGATAAAATGCTTCATTGTCTTGTGATGCTTACTGAACAAATAGAGATTATAAGAGAGGAACCAAGGAATGGAGGTTTGCCAATTTATTTGAGGGACCCTGCAGGTGGAAGGCTATGAATGTATTTAAAATTTAAAATTCTAGATATCAAGCTGTGTTTTGCAACTGTGTGTCTGTACAGGAGATCAGATTTATTTGAGGGATATTAAATCAGTAAAGTTGCTGATATCCAATTGGCATTTGTTGTGATGCTTCTTTTTGGGACCCTATAACCAGATCAGCCTCTGATGGAAATAGATTCTCACTGTATCTTTTCTTTTTTCTTCTTCTAAATTTTGCCTCACACAGACTGATATTTTTGTTTTGTTTGTGTGTAAGGTACATTGATCACATTTTGGCTATTGTTTTTCATGTATGTCTGCTGATTACTAACTGTAGACTTTTGTGCTTTGGAAAATCTTTCTAATGTTTCTTTTACTCAACAAACATTTGTTGAATACCTATGACTGTAGGCAGGGCCCTATATTAGGCATTGTAGGAGAGAGTGAAGGTGATAGATCATCATTATTGGCTTCGTAGCATATACAGCTTATGGGAGTAAATAAGATATGTACGTAAATAATATAGAATGCCAAATATATGACAAATATAAGAATACCAACTGAATAATGTAATCCCAAATCTCATTTGGTTATTATTACATAAGAGAATTGGTTGTTAGCAAAACTGACCACAGAAAATAGGTCACATAATAACATGTTAAATTATGTTAAAAATTACTCTAGGATCTATTTATGAGTTGTGTGAATCAGTTCCTTTGAGTGAATCAAAAAAGGAAGCAACTCATTGGATGAAAAATGACAATCTACACCCACAAATGCCTTAAGATGTCATTCCAGTGGGTGTAGAAGACAAGGAATCTACCTCTTGACAGTATGAATAGAAGAAAGTAGAACTAGAGAAAGGGAAGTCATGTGGAGTGTGGAGAAGAGAAGAGTGGGCAGAAGGGTGAGAACTCTGGTAGTGAAAGTGCTTGGCTGCATCAGATATGAGGAGTGTATATAACAGGAGAGAAGCTGTGGTACCGAAGCACCTCTTCACCAGACTACAGATCACCACCCTAACCCAACCCAGTTATAAAGGTAATAATTGATAGATATTTGACACATTCTTCCATATCTTGTAGGTACTTAGTAAATAAATGTTATTGTCTGACTGATAGGGCTTGAGCTTTATGACATATAGGCCATTTTCAAGCTACATAGTTTCTGCTTAATTGAAGTAAGGCAAAAAAATTGGATGAAAGGTGAGCTAAAAATCCTACAAAAGAAATTGGATGGCTAAGCCACTAGAGACAGATAGTTTCCAAGGTCTTTTTAAGTGACTTAAAGATAAAATTTAGGAGGAAAATAGGAGGAAATACAGCAACACCACCACAACAAAATCACTTGAAGTAAAAACATGAAAACAGGCAGAGCCATAAACAAAAAGTGGATGCAGAACCAGAGGACAGAGGCACTCCATCTCCTCCCTGGCATGTCTACAAACCCAACTTAAATGCCCACGTGCCAGGCGTGTCCTTGAACCGAACTGGGATTGTCCACTCTCCTTCCCCCAGCATGGTGGCCTACACCCATCACCGACAGCTGATCATCAACTATAGACCCCATCTCTATGATACACCCAGCTTACAGCAAGCAGCCAGGTACCCCAAAACAAATATACTATCTATCATTGAAGTGCTAGGCAAAGAGAGCAGACCCACATACTCAGGGAGCCAAAAAGGCATCATTCATACTCAGTCCAGGAATGCCTGTCAGACAATGAATGAAATCGAAATCCTAGCCTACCACTTCACTTCTAAAGTTTGTGAAGAAGAAAGAATAATACTTAATCCTCTGGTGACTTGGAAAATATTCATATGAATCCCTTATTTTGAATGGTCCAAAAGTTTGGGTCCGTTCCCCTTTTCTTCCTCCCATCCCCACCACAGTCAGTAAGAATAGAAGAAAAGGCAGTTTTGCAGTTAAGATTTGCATTACAAGTAGCTAGGAACAACCTAGGTCACTTTTATTTTAAAAGTATTGAGTCCAGAAATTGCTTGTAGAAAGTTCTGTTTATATTGCTGCTGGAATATAGTTTACTGCCCTGCACCTGCTCCAATCTTTTCCTTCCTTTGAGTACACTCAAAACCATCCAAATTATCTCTCCCAACTAGGGCTACCTGATAGAGACCTTGCTTTTAAATTTTTTTTTTGTGGTTGGTTATTTTGTTTTTGGCATATGAGTATTTGCATGATTGTTTGGGTTTGAAGTCAATTTAAATTGCATGAGCTTTAAATACAGAGGACTGATCAGCCTACTAAAAAATTAAAAATCTAGATAGTTACTTTTCAAAGGAAAACTTTAGATTTCTGGTCTTGAGTTTGCCATAAAATGACTAAAAACGTCTGAATAAATGACTAAAACTATTATATGAATCTTTGTATGAATTTATTACTTGATGTAATAAAGCTTATTTTCATTAACAAAACAAAAAATATGAAAAATAAAAGAAAATTTATGCTATGACTAATGCTTGTCACGCATTAATTAAAACTGTTTAAACATTCCATAGTCCTCTGTGGAGTTACAGATATAATTAATTCCATATTTTTTGGAATTGATAATAAAATATTTGAATGGAAATGTATGAATGATATGATATTGTAATGAATCAGAAAATGCTTTTTCTGCTTTTGTCTGGACCATATTACAAGATGATCATTTTATGGTTAATACTATTTTTCAATTCCTTTAAAACATACAGCTACTTTGAAATTCAGTTGGATTTTTTTTTATTTCAGAAATTCCATACTTTATTCTTTCCATTATCAGTCTATTATGTATGAAGCATAGTAACAATCATGCCTTCAAACATTTTATGTAAGAGCTAATAATACTTCTTGAAGCAGAAAACAATGTCTTTGAGATTGTCTTTTTGAAAGTGGCACTGTTTGGTTCACCTTAAAAGAAATCATGAGATAAATAACATATTCTTCCACTGATTAAGCTTATATATATATATATATATATATATACACATATATGTATATATATACATATATATATGTATATATATATACATATATATATACATATATAGATATACATATATATATCTATCTTCTGGTAAGTGATCAGATAGATACATAGAAAGATAAATAAATAAATGAGTGAAAGAGTGAAATTCTTTTGCATACATTATAGAAGTGCTTTGTAATCCTAGTATAGTCCATACCTTAGGCCCTGGTCTTTACAAGAAATAATATAAAATACATTCTTCTTATATCTGAAGTTGTAGAATTGCTCTGGCTAGATCAGCAATACTGTGATACTCACTCATGATTTTGCAATAAAAGCACTGGTGGAATATTTAAATTTTGTTAGAGCTCTTGAACTGTGTTGAGTAAATTTGGCAAATTATATAGCCAGGAGAAAAAGCAGCACACCCTAGCAAACGGAAAAAAAAAAAAGTGAATTGCTAGCTGCCTTGTCTGACTGCTGCTGCAGGACCTTTTCTTACTTCTTCCATAGACAGTGATGTGCTTATTAGTTACTTTTGAAGTACAGTCAGTAGAAAACCCCAAAGAGGAGGGACCAAGTTACTATGATTTTCTTCCCACAGGGCCATGCAGACACAGGCAGTTCAATAAATACCCTTTGAAGAAAATTATATCATAGAACTTTCATTGTAGGCCTATGACTGAGAGGGGTCAAAGGTACCAATGAACAAACGCACATCTACTGGAGGGCCCAAAGATATGAAGAAGTGGAAACGCAACAGTAGTTGTCCTGAATCAAGACTTTCACTAACAGAATGTGATGAGGAAGTGGTAAGTAATAGGGACGGAAGGTAAATGAGGTGAGGAACCGAGAATCCTTGGTAATCCTACTCTTTTCACCCCTGCTTCTTAGAATCCCTCATTCCCTTCAAAGAGGTGCTCAAGAGCTACCTTCTAAATTAGGCCTCTCCTAGTCATGCCCTAGCTCTTCGTGTCTTCCTCTTCCAAAATTTGCTAACTTTTTGTCTTATATATACTTGTACATGTACATGCTGCCACCATGGATAGTGATTTTCCGTGGCAGAACATCTCAAAGGATTCAATCAGACTACCTCTAATTCAAGTATGTAGGCATTTATTGAGATTGACATGTCCCATTAAAAGTAGTCTAAGTTCTATGAGGAACCAGCAACTTCAGAGAAAGAAAGATGGGTTTTTATAGGGTAAAAATGCAATTGCAAAACAGAAATCATGAATATTAAGAAGACAGGAGAGATTTGTTAAGGGATTAGAAAATAAGGAAGGGGTCCCAGCTGCTGTGGAACTGCATGTGCAATTATCTACAATGCATACAGAAAAGCCCATTTGAGGGGTATATATGTATGATAACAATATTACAATAAGCTTCTTAATGTCATAAGTTCTCCTAAAGGCCAGCTTATGCTATTACTGCACAAGGAAAGTCCCTTCTATGGTTTTGGGGTCCATATCCTGCTTGGGCATCCTGGTGGTTCTGCTTTCAGATTGACTGAGCATTGTGGTCCTGTCTGAGACTAGATGGATGTGGTTGTAGTTGAGTGCATGGACACACCTGCTGTTTCTGTGGCACAGTGGCTGGCTAGAGGCAGTGACTGAGGTCCCATCACAGGGACACATCTATTGTTCTGTGAGAAATATGAGTTCATGGACACATCTTTTGTTCTAGTGAGCAGTGAGGGAGGGGTGGTGGTGGTGAGTGCCTAGGTTGGGGCAATGAGCCTTCTGCTCAGTGGGGCCTATAAGAAAGTTAAAATATTGGGGCAGCTTCATTAGTGTTCCATCAGACAGAATGTTACCTATTTGAGGGCAGGGAATGTTTCATTTTTATCTTTATACAGGAGATATCTAGCAGATATTTCCTATACCTAGCAAAGTATGTAAAACATGGAAAGCATTTAATAAATGGGTATTGAATGATTAGAGGGTCAAATTCAAAATCACACATTCTCAAATTCAGAGAAGATATTAGAGAATTTATCTATGCTAACTTGTAACTGAACAAAAATTCCCATTAAAACATAACCATTCCCCCCCAGCATCAACAATTCAGTTCTTTTGAATAATTTTCTTGCGACATGATCTCAAGGCTTCTTTCCATAATGCTCCACTTCCTCTTTACCCTAAAGAGGGAAGGAGAAGTAGGAAAAGTTTCTTGACAAAGGTAGGGATTTTGCTAATACTTGAAAGAAGCCAGAGAAACCAGAAGGTGAAAGTGAGGAGGGAAAGAGTTCAAGACATGGGGAAGAAAGTCTGAAAGTGCCCAGTCAGGAAATGTGCTGTGGTTATGTGAAGAAAAACAAGGCTAGTGTCACTGAAATCATATAGAACATGGACATCAGTGAGGTGCATAGAGACAGGAAAGATAAGACAAGTCAAGTTGTAAAGGGTTTTAAAAGCCAGAGGATGTTATAATTGATCCTGGAGGTAACAGGGAGCCAGACACTGGAGCTTATTGAATAAAGTCAAGGTGTCAGACCTCCCTTTAAAGAAGATAAATTTGACAGCCAAACTGATGATAGATAATAGTGGAGAGAGATTGACCTGGGACACCAACCAGTAGGTTATGGACTACAGAGGGGAGAAGGGCACATATATGAACAATATGCCAAAGGTATAATGACAGGACTTCACATGTCATCTATGTTATCATTCACCTAAGTGACAGATGAAAATATTGAACAATGTAAGATTAAATTCAAATCCTCTCATTCTGACCTAGAGAACTCTTCCATACTGACAGCAAAACATTAAAGGCTACATATTGGACCCAGCCATTCAATTTGTTCCAAGTATATTGTTGTGTTAGTCCTTCATTCTCAAAGAGGATCATGACATCAGAGAAATGATGATATGACTTGCAGTTGACTTTGATTTGACTGAGGAAGGGCTGTGCAAGGTCACCAATCTCACTTTCTTCAATTATACTAAAGGATAACTTGCATTTTTAAAAAATCAACTAATAACTAGGTGAAATGAAAGACAGGTAGAATAGTGGACAGAGAACTAGCCTCAAAGCCAAGAAGATTTGAGAGCAAGTACTACTTCTGACACGCACTGGTCATGTGAGTAAATGTAAATCACTTAATTTTTTGTGCTTTTGACAACTCTGTGTAACTGAATTTGAGATACTAACCTACATCACTATAGGGCATTTCCTCATCAGAAAGATCCCCATATTAATAAAATCGCAGGCCAGTCTTTGTCCTTAGAACAAATTGCTTTGTAAATAAAGAAAATTGACAAAGGGAAAAATTTTCATACCTTTTGAACAGATGAATCCGATTCTATCTGGCAATAACTGGTTTAAAAATGTATAGTCCCATAATATTAAATACTGATTTCTTCAAGGTGAGGATATAGCATAACATGAGGTGTGCTGAAAAAAGAGGTTTTCCAAATAAAGAACTGTGATGATTGATATTCAGTATTTTAGTAAGCACCCTTAGGGTGAATAAAAAGCAACTAGTTTGATCACACATTTAGAGCTGAAAAGAAACTTAGAGGCCAATGAATAAAACCTCCTTATTTTATGGAGGAGGACATTGAGTCAGAGTCAATTTAAGAATCCAATTCCTGCCTAAGGGGTTTTCTAATCCAAAATCTTCCTTTCTTACTGAATGTAGCAAAATAATTACAAAAATACACTGTAAATACATCTCTGATTTCAATAAGCATGGGAACCTTTACTATGTGAAAACTGCCACCAGGACAGATACCAATTTTCTACCACATAGGAGATAATAATGAGTTGCTTGAGGTATACAGAGGTTCTGTCAGAAGGGGATTGAAGCACAGGTATCCTTGACACTAAACCCCCACTTCAACAACTATGACATGAAGTCTCTAGAATAATTAAGGAATTTATATTGGAATACTAACAATGAACTAGAAGATAATATGCATAGTCAAAAATAATATAGAGTTCATGTTATGTTTTGTTTCCACATCTCTTTAGTTAATACTTTATTGTGATTCGGAGTGGTTATGGACAAAGCATTATTCCTCATATTGGGATTCATACTTCAGCTGCAAAGGTCTGGGATTACAAATCAGTGGGGGAGGAACTGATTTTTCTTTAACAGTTGCAGTTTGAAAGAGATTAATAGATAAAATGTATATGAGCTCAAGTGTTCATAGAATTCCCTTCCTTTGTGTTCTGATAAATAGCACAGGCATTTCCTGACTATCAAAAATCAAAACAAAACAAAACAGCTGCAACTACCACACAGTCAGTGTAGCTTATTTTTGACAATGCTTAAAATGAATAAGTCTTATATGTACTAAGACAATAATTAACTGATACAAGTTTGTGTTTTACAGGCAATCTTCTTTACTTATGGTTGTCTTCTTGTACTATTTTACCTCCTAAAAAAAGACAATCTTACTACAATATGGTCATTTGAAAGTTATTTTATTTGTTACTATATTGTACTAATATATTTTATTGCATATTTAGAACAGTTCATGTGGGAAACATAAACTATTACTGCAGATTCCTGAAAATTAGAATGATTATTAATTCGACACATTTATACTTCTCCCGAAGCATGACAGTTAGGAATATTTTCTTATCCTGCTATCAAATTGACTTGGATTGTGATGCAAAAACCAGCAGTAATGCCCAAGGTCACTGTCTAATAGAATAAATTGTTCAATTATCAGAAGCAGGCTACAGAAACAATAGGGAGAACATGATAAGAATACTTTAAATTATCTTAGTCACTTTAATGGACTGTCTTGTTACCTTAACACTCTGGTTTTTACGAGTAACATTCACTTAGGTTTTCAGGCTGATCTTTCTACAGAGCCATTGTGGAGAGTGGGTAATGTAAAGTTGGCTAGCTCAAGGCAAGTGTGTACAGTTTACATATGCCGTGTGAACTAAGCTAGTTTTTTAAAAGGTATTGAACTGATTCAGGGTTCTAAAGGCTCAGGCTATGGACATTTCTTTCTTGTCACCTGAGTACTAAAAGCTACAAGCCATGAAGAGTTCCAGTCACTTTCTGATGCTTGGATGGTGGAACACTATCTTAACTCAGAGACAGGGGCACTGTGCTAACCTAAATCAAGGCATGATGTCCTTGAGCATATGCCTATTGAATACCTTTCTTCTACTAGATGTAAGTCAATCTTCTTTAGTTAATTGTTGAATGAACAATTGTTGAATTGAGTGTCTAATTTCATCTCATTATCAAACTTAAACTACCAGAGGACTAACCTAATTTTGGTCCTATTTGGGAAATACTAATGGAAAGACTTAATGAAGATTTTCCAGGAAAGCTCAAAGACTAAAACAGACAAATCTCTGTAGCAACTGGAATGAGGGATCTTTTAACTTGAGTTTAAAAATGAAACTAGATTAGTTTATTGTACTCATTTCAATTCCTCCATTTTTTAAATAAAATGCCTTTCCAAAGGAGTTGGTAAGCCAATTAATGAACTAGAGAGGGGAAAAGGAAGCACACACACACACACACACACACACACACACACACACACACACAGAAGACAAATGTGACCACAGCACCAGGGAACTACAGTTACACATACATATCCAAAATACACTTATTAAAATATACTCCTCAGAGCCAATTAGAGTTATGAGTGGGATTTTGGGAGACTCCAAGTCTATGCCCAGATTGCTGACAGCATTGAAGAATTTGTAATTTTCCCTTTTTGTACAGACAAAAGCTCCATCTCTAATGTGTATTGCAGATATTTTTTCCTTTTCAGGAGTTCCAAGATAGTAATTGACAGTCAGGTGTTATCTGCCACCTCTCATTTCAGATTTCTGCTTTGGGTTCTTAGTGTGCAGTAATTGGTTGAGGGGAATAAGAATGTGGATTTGATATTTTTCACTATTTACTCAGCCAATTTACCTAACAAGATCTATGTGGAGGCTTGAATTAAAAGTACTCAGCACAGTGCCTGGCACATGGTAAGTGTTATATAAATGTTAGTTATTATTATTTACATATATAATAAGAAACATCATAGAACTTACAAGGCAGACACTATGAAATTAATTACAACAGTCTTCTTTTATAACCAAGACTCTTCAGTGATGAAGTAATTGTGGAAACTGAGTGAACTACACTACTTACATCTTAAAAGTCAGTTTGAGAGCTAGTTCAGTTCCTTTTCCATTCAATTATTAAGCTCTAGCACAATTTTTGTCTTCTGAGAAAACATTGAAACTAGTCCTGTGTGTCTGGGAAGCTGGACTATCTTTACCTGTTGCTTAGAGATTTTTAAGGACCTAGGTTACATTGACAGAAAACTACAGTCAAATCTGAAAATTGATGCAAGGAATTTTCTCACAATTATACATCTCAAGTAATACATATATCTGAAAACCTCCCTTGTACTGTTTAATCTGTTAATGTCTCCATGTTCTTTTAAGTAATATCATTACTTGCGGGAGTGGGACACCTCTTTTTCTAGTTTCAGGGAATTGTACCTGTTCACTCTCCCCCTCCCAATCTGGAAAGTTCCTAATCTTTCCTCCAATTAGAAATCAGATTACTTAATTACACATCTTATTCTGTATCATGCTTTCTATATTTTAATACAAAAAAAATTTGTCCCTCCCCTGTATTTCAGGTACAGTGGCAAATTGTTTTTCATGACTTATTTGTTATGTAATTGGTATATATCACTTAATAAATTGCTACAGTTGAAAGTTCAAACTTTTGTTTCCTTGGTTATTTCAGATTTCATTCACCACAGTGCCTCTAGGCTTGCAAGCTCCTTTGGTTTCCAAATAGTCTTCTTTTGTTTGGTTTTGTTTTATTTTGTTTTTACCAAAGATACACATCCCTCTAACTAGACAACTGGAGTCTTGGAGTAGAAAGATACTTATCCTGGGAAATTGGAACAATATCATATCTACAAAACCAACTTGAGTTGAGTCTACACTTAGGCTTTTCTTTGTAATTCATCAACCATTGTTAGAAATATGTGTGTTTTGAGTAATTTTGGCAGTAGTAGTGAGGATTTGGGACTGTGTTAAACAGCATACCTTGTCACCAACAGCATGCATTTCCAAGGATTAGCTAGGGTTAGGATCATGTTGAATGGGACAGCCAGGTGGCAAAGCAGATAGAGCACCAGGTTTATAATCAGGAAAATGCATCTTTATGAGTTCAAATTTATGTCAAACACTTACTAGCTCTCTGTACTTGGGTAAATTCATTTCACTCTGTTAGTCTCGGTTCCCCATCTATAAAATAAGCTGGTGAAGGAAATGGCAAACCACTCCAGTATCTTTACCAAGAAAACCCTGAAATAGTGTCACAGAGAGTCAGACACAACTGCAATGACTGAACGACATGATGAATGGGCATATGGCAGAATTATGTCTCATTCAAAGTTGATCTGTCCAAAGCAACTGGATTCACAGAGCTCTCCTCTGTGTTTGTAACATAAATGTTTAAGCTTGGGCAAAGACATAATTTTCTCAGGCAGATTTCCTTAAAATTGAAGATAGGTTATATTAAGATTCTGTAACTTAACAAATGAGGTATAACGTAGGCCATAGTCCTAGTAGCCAAGAAAATGTTCTATTCAGATTAGAAGCCCCTACTAATATTGGTCTAAAGTTGTTTGGATTGCAACATGAATTGGAAATTCTACAATAAATCTTTTTTAATGATACCTAGTTTCAATTTGTTTTATTATTTTGTTTACCCTCCTAAGCAAGCAAAAATACACTATTTGTTAAGAGGCTTTCTAAAAGTATTGTAAAATTGCTTTGTCCTGGTTCAAGATTTTAAATCGTGAACAAAGAGTAGAATTAGAATAATTTTAAGGGCTCGTATGAGCTTTACTTCAGCATGTGGGGTGAATTTAGGGAAAGGGATCATTTAGTGTAAATATTTTCATCTCTTCTTATCCTCCAGGAAAAGTACTATCAAACAGTCGGCAAATTTCTTGCTTGGTGTAGCCAATCTCAAACAGCTTGAAAAAATTGAATGTAATAAGTGTTTATTCTTTGTTAGTACCTACACTGAGATAGAAGATTGGAAAATTCAAGTTTATTTCTCTCTTTTGCAGAGACAGGTTATCTTCTACTATGAAAATGTAAAGAATACATAGGAGTTTGTTGCCCTATTTTCTGGCTTGTCAAGCGGCCTATAGAGAACAGTGGTCAAAAGAATTTTTCTGAAATAGTCTACAAGGGGTCAGACAACAACAATTTTCTAGTAAAACACTGATCTTATACTGAAGATAGCTACAACTCCATAAGTAAAACAACTTTTTCCTGTAAAAGATTGGAATACTAACCACAGTAAGGGCTTTGAGACATTGGAATGGGGTTAGAAATATATGTGTATACATATCCATGTATGCATATGTGCACATACACACATGTACACATATATAGGCATATATACATACATATTATGCACTCATATAATCTGGGTATCACAGTGACTGTAAAATTAGCTCAAGAAGGAAATGACAAACCACTCTAACATATTTTCTGTAAAAATTCCAAATGGGACCACAAGGAGTTGGGTATGACTGAAACAACTGAACAACTATACTTAATATGTGTGTGTACAAATCATGTATGTACATATAATTTTTGTTAAGTCATTTCAATTATATATGTGTGTATATTGATCTGTTTATGAAGGTATAAAACTTCCTCTTGAGGTAGTCTTTGCATGCAAAATATTGTAATACTCCTTTTGAAATGCCTTTTGTGTTGGGCATGAAGACCCATTTAATTGATTGCTGAGTCAAAACTCTGGATAAACTAAAGGGGAATTCCTAGTTAGTTCTATCTTTCCCATTGGAGTCAAAGTATAAGGGTGATTCTGAGTTCTGAAGGGCTAGTAAGTGTAGAAGATGTGTGTGTGTGTGTGTGTGTGTGTGTGTGTGTGTGTTCCCTCAAATGAACCAGCTCATGAGCACAGTCTTATTGGCCTGTATTTGAGATGAGGATACCCCCTACTTTATCCTTTTCTCTTCAGAGATTTGTAAGATCTTGAAAGATAGGTGGTGTGTTCTCCCTTTCTGGGGCCCCCAGTAAAAGAATATCTGCTACGGGAACAATTGTTGTGGCAGCAGCAATAGCATCAGAGATAGTAGCAGACCAGCCAAGAGAGAAAAACTAGCCCTCAGAGAGAAAGCACTGGAAAGAAAAGATTCAGTCTGTCATTGATTGGGCTGTACTTAGGGGAAGTGAAATGTGAAATAGCTAATGAGTCGCCCTGTTGCTAATGTCCCAGTAAGACTTGTGTATTATCCGCTCGACTGATTGTAATGAGGCTATGATTGCTTAGCATTTCCTTTCAATCAAATGAGATATTTATAAAGCACTTAGCACACTGGCTGGTGCATTGTAGGTGCTAAATAAATGCTTATTCCCTCCCTCCTTCCTCTCCTTGCCCTTGTGGGATTAAAAGAGCTGCATAGATGATTCATATTGTACTCTGGGTACTTGTTTTTAACTTCTTCCCCTTTGGCTAAGGAGGATCCATTAGACTAGCATTGAAAATAGAGCTGTTCCTTAACAATCTGAGGTAGTATTATGGCACTTCTATTAAAGAGACATAAAACTCCAAAGCAGTAAACCCAGGACAAAGTATGAGGACCAGTAAAAGCCAATGATTGATGAATTCTACCCTCCATGGCTTCAGCCTAGTGGTGCCTGAGTAGCCACTGTGCTAGATATGGGGGGAACACATCTATCATTTTGAGGGGTTGATTCCAACGTCTTCTGCTTTGCTCAACTCTTCATTCATAGAATTGGAAGGAAACTTAGATGTCATCGATTTGAACTTCTTTGATTTACAGATGAAGAAACTACGTCTCAGAATGTTGTAACTTTCCTAAGATTACATAGGTAGTAGGTAGCAGAGGTGAGTTTTAGTTCACAAGATCATAGATTTACAGCTTCAAAAGACCTTAGAAGTCAACGAATCTGATGTTCACATTTTACAGATTAAAAAAAGAACACCCCAGGTCCAGAAAGGTTGAACAACTTGAGAATGGATACCCGGGGTTGAAATTTGAATCTGCATTTTAATTATGAATCCACTGTTCCTTCCACTTTCTCATTCTATGCTCACTTCATAATCCTTGCTACCTGTATAGCAAGTCCCACAGGCTCTCTCGAACGCACTTTCCACATCAATAGTGATCAGGTTGAACTCAACGATTTAAATTTCTTCTCAAGTTTAAAATGTATGTTAATAGGGAGTTGATACTCAGTAAAAATAAGGAGACAAAAAGAGAATGTCTACCTTCCCTTAATGATTCAAGTGCTGGTCCAGGTGAACTATATCAATTGTATCATTGTTAAGACACCATTAGTAATATCTAAAATGATCATGGAGAACTGCAGTACAGAGGAGGCTAAATATTGCCCATTTTTTAATTTAATATTTTTTGTTTCTTTTAAATTAATTTATTTGTTTTCAGTTTTCAACAATCACTTCCATAAATTTTAAATTTTCTCGACCTATCTCTCCTCTCCCTCCCTAAGATGGCATGCAATTTTATATGGCTTCTATACATATATTCTTATTAAATATATTTTCACATTAGTCATGTTTCATAGAAGAATTAAAATGAATGGGAGAATCCGTGAGAAAAAAACAAAACATAACAAAACAGAAAATAGTCTGCTCCATTTTGAGTTCCAACTCTATATAGTTCTTTCTCTGGATGTAGATGGCATTTTGCATCAATAATCCTTGGGAAATGTTTTAGGTTCTTGCAATGCTGTGAAGGGCTTGATCTATATAAACAGTCCTCACACACTGTGGCTCTTACTATGTATGATGTCCTCCTGGTTCTGCTCACTTCACTCAGTGTGAGTTCATATAAGTCTTTCCAGATTTTTGTCAAGTCCACCCGTTTGTCATTTCTTGTAGCACAATGGTATTCCATTATATTCATATAATAAAACTTGTTCAGCCATTCCCCAATTGATGGACATCCCCTCCATTTCCAGCTCTTGGTCACCACAAAAAGAGTTGCTACAAATAGTTTTGCACATGTAGATCCTTTTCCCATTTTTATGACCTCTTTGGAATAAAGTCGTAGAAGAGGTATTGCCAGGTCATAGTGCCAAATTGCTCTCCAGAATGGTTGGATCAGCTGACAGCTCCACCAACAATGAATTAGCATTTCAAGTGTCTCACATTTTCTCCAACATTTTTCATTTCCTTGTTTTGTCCTGTTAGCCAATCTGATATGTATGATGTGGTACCTCAGAGATGTTTTGATTTGCATCTTTCTAATCACTAATGATTTAGAGTATTTTTTCATATGACTATTGATAGCTTTAATTCCTGCTTCTGAAAAGTGCCTGTTCATATCCTTTGGCCATTTATCAATTGGGGAATGACTTGTATTCTTGCAAATTTGACACAGTTCTCTATATATTTAATAAATGAGACCTTTATCACAGACACTAGTTATAAAATTTCTTTCCAAGTTTTCTGCTTCCTTCCTAATCTTGGTGGCATTGACTTTGTTTGGGCAAAAACATTTCAATTCAATGTAACCAAAATTATCCATCTTGCATTTCATAACGTTTTCTAACTCCTGTTTGGTCATAAATTTCTTCATTCTCCATAAGTCTGACAAACTTGTTCCCTTAGTTTGCTTATAGTATCAGCCTTTATACTCAAATTATGTACCCTTTTGAACTTTATTCTGATATACAGTGTCAAGGCATTCATCTATGCCCAGTTTCTGCCATATTATTTTCCAGTTTTCTCAGCAGTTTTTGTCAAACAGTGAGTTCTTATCCCAGAAGCTGGAGCATATTAAACAGTAGGGTGGTATAATCATTGACTACTGTGTCATGTGAACTTAACTTATTCCACTGATCTATCCATCTATTTCTTAGCCAGTATTAAATGGTTTTGATGATTGCTGCTTTGTAATACAATTTGAGATCTCGTATGGCTAGGTCACTTTCCCTAACATTTCTTTTCATTAATTCCCTTGATATTCTGAAACTTTTGTTCTTCTAGATGAATTTTGATATTATTTTTTCCAACTCCATAAAATATTTTTGGTAGTTTTACTGGTATGGTAGTGAATAAACAAATTAATTTAGATAGAAATGTCATTTTTATTATATGAGCTCTGCCTGCCCACAAGCAACTGATTTTTCTTTCCAGTTATTTAGATCTGACATTACTTGTGCAAAAAGTGTTTTGCAATTGTGTTTATATAGTTCCTGTGTTTGTTTTGGCAGGAAAAATCCCAAATATTTTAGTGTCTACAGTAACTTTATTTATTTTTATTTTTACTTTTTTGAAAATTAATTTATTTAACTTTTAACATTCATTTTCACAAAATTTTGGGTTCCAAATTTTCTCTCATTTTGTCCCCTCCCCCATCTCAAAACACCAAGCATTCTAATTGCCCCTATCACCAATCTGCCCTCTCTTCTATCATCCCTCCCTTCCCTTCTCCCCATCTTCTCTTTTGTCCTGTAGGGCCAGACAACTTTCTATACCCCTTTACCTGTATTTCTTATCTCCTAGTGGCAAGAACAGTACTCGACAGTTGTTCCTAAAACTTTGAGTTCCAACTTCTTTTCATCCCTCCCTCCCCACCCATTCCCTTTGGAAGGCAAGCAATTCAATATAGGCCATATCTGTGTAGTTTTGAAAATGACTTCCATAATAGTGGTGTTGTGTAAGACTAACTATATTTCCTTCCATCCTATCCTGCCCTCCATTGCTTCTATTCTCTCTTTTGATCCTGTCCCTCCCCAAGAGTGTTGACTTCAAAGTGCTCCCTCCTCCCATTGCCCTCCCTTCCATTCTCCACCCAACCCTGCTTATCCCCTTCTCCCCCACTTTCCTGTATTGTAAGATAGGTTTTCATACCAAAATGAGTGTGCATTTTATTCCTTCCTTTAGTGGAACGTGATGAGTTGTTCATTATTAGAAATAATTTTTTAATTAATTTTATAGGATTCTTTGTCATCATATCATCTGCAAAGAGTGATAGCTTAGTTTCTTCTTTGTCTATTTTAATTCTTTCCATTTGTTTTTCTTCTGTTATTGCTAAAACTATCATTTCTAGTACAATATTGAATAATAGTAGTGATAATGGACATCCTTATTTCACCCCTGATCTCACTGAAAATGGATATAGCTTATCGTGCTTACATGTAATACTTGCTGACAGTTTTAGGTAGATATTATTTATTATTTTGAGGAAGGCTCAGTTTATTACTATGCTCTCCAATGTTTTCAATATGAATGGGTGTTTTATTTTGTCAAAAGTTTCTCTGCATCTATTGAGATAAACATATGGTTTATTTTACTTTTGTTGTTGATATGATCAGTAATGCTGATAGCTTTCCCAGTATTGAACCAGTTTTACATTCCAGGTATAAATTCTACCTGATCAAAATGTATTATTCTCTTGATAACTTACTGTAATCTTCTTGCTACTATGCTATTTAAATTTTTTTGCATCTATACTTATGAGGGAAATTGGTCTATAATTTAACAGTTTAGGCATCAGTACCATATTTGTATCATAAAATGGATTTGGTAGGACTCCTTCTTTGCCAATTTCCCAAATAATCTATATAATATTAGAGTTAACTGCTCTTTAAATATTTGATAGAATTAGCTTATAAATCCATCTGGTCCTAGAGATTTTTTCCTAGGTCGTTCATGGATGGTTTGTTCAATTTCTTTTTCTGAGATAGGGTTATTTAAATGTTTTACTTCCTCTTCTGTGAATCTGAGCAATTTCTATTTTTGTAATATTTATGGGAATACAGTTGGGCAAAGTAATTTCTAATTATTCTCCTAATTTGTTCTTCATTGGAGGTGAGTTTACCCTTTTCATTTTTGATACTGGTAATTTGGTTTTCTTCTTTTTTAAGATCAAATTTGCCAAAGGTTTATCATTTTATTGTTTTCTTTTTAATAAAACAAGCTCTTAGTTTTATTTATTAGTTTGATAATTTTCCTAATTTCAATTTTATTAATCTCTCTTTTAGTTTTTAGCATTTCTAATTTGGTATTTAATTTGGGAATTTTCAATTTGTTCTTTTTCTAACTTTTTCAGTTGCATGCCCAATTCATTGATGTCCTCTTTCTATATTTTATTTATGTAAACATTCAGAGATATAAAACTTCCCCTAAGAACTGCTTTCACTGTATCCCATAAGTTTTGGTAGGTTGTCTTGTTATTGTCATTCTGTTGGATGAAATTATTGATCGTTTCTATGAGTTGGTGTTTGACCCATTAATTCTTTAGGATTAGATTATTTGGTTTCCAATTAATTTTTGGTCTATCTTTCCATGGCCCTTTATTACACCAATTTTTATTGCATCATGATTTGAAAAGGATGCATTGACTATCTCTGCCCTCCTGCACTGAATTATGAGGTTTCTGTGCCCTAGTACATGATCAATTTTGTATATATGTCATGTACTGTTGGAAAAAGATATGTTCCTTTCTATTCCCATTCAGTTTTCTCCAGAGGTCTATCATATTTACCTTTTCCAGAATTCTATTCATCTCCTTAACTTCCTTCTTGTTTATTTTGAAGATAGATTTATCAGGTTCAGAGAGGGGAGGTTGAGGTCCCCCACTAGTATAATTTTGCTTTTTTATTTCTTCCTGTAACTCCCTTAACTTCTCCTCTAAGAATTTGGATGCTATACCACTTGGGTTGTAGATGTTTAGTAATGATGCTATTTCATTTTTGATGGTGCCTTTTAGAAAGATATAGTTTGCTTCCTTATCTTTTTTGATTATATCTATTTTTGCTTTTGCTTTGTCTGAAATTAGGATTGCTACTCCTACTTTTTTGCATCAGTTGAAGCATAATATATTTTACTCCACCCTTTTACCTTTACCTTGTGCATATCCACCTGTTTCAAATGTGATTCTTGTAAACAACATATTGTAGGATTATGGTATTTAATCCACTCTGCTATCCACCTGTATTTTATGGCACACTTCACCCAATTCACATTCAAAGTTATGATTACACATTTGTCATTTTCTCCATCCTATTTCTCCCCCCATTTATGCTTTAACTTCTCCCTTCTCCCTTCCTCTCTTTGAGTTTTACTGTCTACCACCATCTCCCACACTTTCCCCCTTCTATCAGTGTCCCCTCCTTTTTCCTATTTCTTCCCTTCCTTCTACACACCCCTTCCCTTTTCTTTTCCCTTTCCCCTCTTACTACCTGTAGGACAAGTTAGATTTCTATACTTCATTAAGTATGTTGTTCCCTCCTTGAACCAAACTGGATTAGAGTAGAGTTCAAACAATGCTTATCTCTCCCTTTTTTCCCTCTACCATAACATGTTTTTGTTAATTCTGCCTCCTCCTTTTCTCTTCTCTTATTACAACCCCATCACACCCTTTAATTATGTTTTTTTATCTTCACATCAGTTAATTTATGCCACTCCCTCTGTCTATTTATATCCTTTTTAAATGTCATAGTAATATACAATTCTCAAGATTAAAAGGTATATTATGATCCTTTGAGAGTCAGCATGGGCTGTCCTTTAACCCAGATATTCTGTTAGGTATATAGTAAAAGGAGGTCATTGAGGAAAAAAAGGTGTCTATATACACCACAATATTTATAGCAGAATTTTTTTGGTGGCAGCAAAGAACTGAAAAGCAAGAGGATGCCAGTCATTTAAGATACAGTGAAACAGATTGTGACATATAAATGTAATGGAATATTACTATGCCATTGCTGTTGTTTGTCCTTTGCTCTTGAAAGGGATTGTGAAGGTGATACCATGACTTATAAAGGAAGTGGATGTAAGTGAGTCAAGGCTATGCAAAATCTGTGCATTGGAGGTTGTGCTTAGAACCCTTTAGGGAGGTTGGACTTCCAGGAGCCAAGATGGTGGAGCAAGCAGTAAGTTACTCTCACATGCCTTTACTGACCTTGAAAAACCCAGAAAATACCACCCCAGGAAAAATCCTGGAACAGTGAAGCCAGCAGAAAGATGGAGTGCAGCAGGGTTTTAGCTTGGGAGTCTAGGGTGATTAATGGGACAGGTCTCTCCTGCTGTGGCTGAAGGAGACCAGTACAAGATAGGAAGCATCTGGGGAAGCCAATAGCCAGCCTCAACTCAGCAACCAGCAATTAGCAGGAGATCCTGAGCCCTAGGGTAGTGGAGTAGGCAAGGTCTGGCACCAGGACTTCCTATGTGCCTTTGTGCAGATGGGGAAACAGTGGACACTAGTGTAGGGAACCTGCAGACATGAGCATGGAAGAACCACCACAGCAGTTTCTCAAGCCTCTCAGCCTAAGATGGAACACCTAACAGGTGTCCATCAGCAGCTAAGCTGACCTTTTCTATAACTCAGCCCTGCTGGAGGATGGGACCTCCAGCAGCAAGACCACCTCTCCCCCACATCACACTCCAGGGAAATGCAAAAAGATATCACCTGATATCAGCATACACCATCCAATTACTGCTCAGCATCAGGTAAGTTGCAGCATAATACAGCTTCCAGCTGCCAGAAGAAGAGGCCCCAGCACACAAAGCCAGTAACCAGGTCACTAGCCTGCAACGCATGAAGTGTGTGATAGAGGCCCCTGTGCCCCAAAAGCAAAGAACTGCTTTAAAAGCCAGGAAAAAAGCAAACATCAAAAGCAAAAACAACTTAGAAAAGCAAAGACTATATATTTTTACTATGCGGACAGGGAGGATCACAGTGCAAATTTAGAAGAGGACAACATTGTCACTATACTCACATGTGAAACATAAAGGGGAATATGAACTGATATCAAGGTCAAAAGGCCTTCTTCAAAGAGTTCAAGAAGGATTTTAAAAGTCAAATTATAGAGGGAGGAGAAAAAATTAACAATTTATTTAAAAATCCAATGGACAAAATGGAAAATTCCCTGAAGAAAACAACTCTTTAAAAATTAAAGTTGGTCAAATGGAAAAGGAGGTAGTCAAAAGCAAAACTTTTTTGATGAGGGAAAGAGAGAAGGGAGAAATAAAAACCTAAATGGGGGAAGGAGTGGAATAGGATGAAGAGAAAGACACAGACAGTAATCATAATTATGAATGTGAATGGAATGAACTCTCCCATAAAATGGAAGTGGATAGCAGAATAGATTAAAAATCATAATGCTACAATACTTTTTTTTTTCAAAAGGCAGAAATTAAGATCTTTATTTCAAAATCTGAGTTATGATTGACCCCTTTACCTAGTGCCAATGGTCACTTGCCACAGGTGTGCCAAGATGTCTGTGTATCCAGCAAAAAGAGTCTGCTCATCAGCAGACCAGGCTAAAAATGTGCACTGTGGAGGCTCAGACTTGCTGCTGGTACTGATCACTTCTTGCTTAAACTCATCCACAATGATTTTGCCCTCTAGGTCCCAGATCTTGTTGCTGGGCCCAGTGGCAGCACAGAACCATTAGCGATTGTGGCTGATCCAGAGGGCATTGGCTATGTCACCACCATCCAGAGTATAGAAGTACTTATCCTCATTGAGGTCCCACAGCATGGTCTGACAATCTTGTCTCCAGAGGCACAGAGAGAGCCATCAGGAGAAATTGTAACTGTGTTTAAGTAGCCTATGTGGCCAATGTGGTTTGTCTTCAGTTTGAAGTTGGCCAAGTTCTAGACCTTGATCAGCTTGTCCCAGCCACAGGAGACAATGATGGGGTTGCTGCTATTGGGTGGAAAATGGACACAGGACACCCACTCTGTGTGGTTCTCATACTGAACAGTGTATTTAGACACCCAGGGTATTCCACAGCTTGATAATCTTATCCCATGAACCAGTGACAATCTGGCAGTCGTTGGAAGAGAAGGCTACACTCAGCACATCCTTGGTGTGACCAACAAAGCGCCTGGTGGTAGTGTCAGTTGTGAGATCCTATAGTCTCAGTGTTCCATCCCAGGAACTTGAGAGTGCAAATTGGCCAGCATGGGAAACGAACACACCACTAATAAAACGTGAGTGACATCTGAGGGCACGCTGGGGGATCCCATAGTTTGTCTCATCTCTGGTAAGCTTCCATACGATAATGGTCTTATCTCGGGAGGCTGACAGGATCATGTCGGGGAACTAGAGAATCGTAGTGATCTGGGTCACTCAGCCACTGCAGCCTTTAAGGGTGCCCTGGAGGGTTATCTGTTCAGTCACGATGAGGAGATCTTGGTAGATTGCTCCAGCAGGAAGGATGGATCCAGATTGTACAGAGAGAGACCAGTCGGCTCTCCTTCATTCCAGCAGTCCAGCAAGAAAAGAAGCACAATATGTTTTGGTTTTTTTTATAAGAAACACATTTGAAATGGAGATACACAGAGGGTAAAGGTAAAAGGTAGAAGACATTATACTTCAGCTGAAGATAAACAAAAAGCAGGGGTACCAATCCTAATCTCAGACAAAGCAAGAGTAAAAATAGATCTAACCAACAAAGATAAGGAAGGAAACTACACCCTGCTAAAAGACACTGGAGACAGTGAAGTAATATCATTGCTAAACATACATGCACCAAGTAGCATAGTATCCAAATACTTAGTGGAGAGACTTGCAGAAAAAAATAGATAGCAAAACTTTACTAGTGGGGATTTCAAGCTCCCCTTCTCTGAACTTGATAAATACAACCTCAAAATAAACAAGTAATAAGTTAAGGAGGTGAATAGAATTTTAGAAAAGTTACATACAGTAGACCTCCGGAGAAAATTGAATGGTGATAGAAAGGAATATATATTTTTCTCAGTGGCACATGGAATACACACAAAAATCAACCATGCACTATGGCATAAAAAGTCACAATTCATTGCAGAAAGGCTGAAATATTAAATGCATCCTTTTCAGATCATGATACAATAAAAATTATATGTAATAAAGAGTCATGGAACAATAGACCAAAAATTAACTGGAAACTAAATAATCTAATTCTAAAGAATGAGTGGGTCAAACAACAAATCATAGAAACAATCATTAACTTCATTCAAGAGAATCACAACAAGAAGATAACATTCAAATGCGGCAAAAGCAGTTCTTAGGAGAACTTTTATATCTCTGAATACTTACATAAATAAAATAGAGAAAGAGGAAGTCAGTGATTTCGGAATACAATTGAAAAAGCTGGAAAAACAACAAATTGAAAATCATCAATTAAATACCAGATTAGAAATATTGAAAACCAAAAGAAAGATTAAGAAAATTGAAATTAAGAAAACCATTGAACTAATGAATAAAACTAAAACCTGTTTTTTTGAAAAACAAACAAAATAGAGAAACCTTTGGTGAATATGATTTTTTAAAAAAAGGAAGAAGAAAACTAAATCACCAGTAGCAAAAATGAAAAGAATGAATTCACCACCAATGAAAAGAAAATTAAAGTAATAATCAGAAACTCTTTTGCCTAACCATATACCAATAAATTTGACAATCTTAGTGAAGGAGACGAATATTTACAAAAATATAAATTGCCCAGATTAACAGAAAAGGAAGTAAAATACTTAAATAACACCATTTCAGAAAAACAAGTAGAGCAAGCCATCAGTGTATTTGCTAGGAAAAAATTCCCAGGGTAAGATGGATTTAGAAGTTAATTCTATCAAACATATTAAGAACACTTAATTTCAATACTATATGAACTATTTAGGAAAACTGGCAAAGAAATAGTTCTTTCAGATTCTTTTATGATACAAATATGGAACTGATACCTAAATCAGGAAGAGTCAAAACAGAGAAAGAGAATTATAGATTAATTTTCCTAATGAATACATATCCAAAAATTTTAAATAAAACATTAGCAAGAGATTGCAGCAACTTATCCCAAGAAGAATACACTTTGATCAGGTAGGATTTATACCAAAAATTTGGGGTTGGTTTAATATTAGGAAAACTATCAGTATAATTGATTATATCAACAACAAAATTGACAAAAACCATATCATTATATCAATAGACAGAAAAAAATGCTTTGGACAAAATACAACATCAATTCCTTTTAAAAACACTAGAGAGCATAGCAATAAATGGAGCCTTCCTTGAAATGATAAGTAGTATCTTCCTAACACCATCAGCAAGCATTATTTGTAAAGGAGATAAGGTAGAAGCATTTCCAATAAGATCCAAGATCAAACAAGGACATCCATTATCAGCACTATTATTCAATATGATAATAGAAATGTTAGCCTTCGCAATAAGAGAAGAAAAAGAAATTGAAGGAATGAGAATAGGCAAAGAAATAACTAAATTATCACTCTTTCCAGATAATATGATGGTATACTTAGAGAATCCTAGAAAATCAAGTAAAAAGCTACTTGAAATAGTAACAACTTTATCAAAGTTATGGAATACAAACTTAATTTATAGAAATCATAGGCATTTCTATATATTATTAACAAAGCCAAACAGTAAGTGATAGAAAGAGAAATTCCATTTAAAGTTCCTACAGACATTATAAAATATTTGGGATTCTTACTGCCAAAATAAACCCACTAACTATATGAACACAATTATAAAATGCTTTTCATACCAATAAAGGCAGATCTAAATAATTGGAAAAGTATCAATTGCTCATAAGTACGCTGAACTAATATAACAACATGATATGTGTGTGTATGTGTAATGCAATACAACAAAAATTACAATTCTTCGTAAATTAATTTACTTATTCAGTTAATCAGAATAGCAAAAATTATTTTATAAACTTAGAAAAAATAATAACAAAATTCATCTGGAAGAACACAAGGTTCAGAATATCAAGAAAACTAATGGAAAGAAAAGCTAGGGAAGTTAGCCTAGCCATAACAGATCTTAAATTGTATTATGAGCAACAATCATCACAACTACTTGGAACTGCTTAAGAAATGGAGGGGAAGATCAATGGAATAGGTTAGGTACAAAAGACCCAGAAGTCAATGACTATAATAATATACTGTAGCTTCTAGGATAACAACCCACCATTTGACAAAAACTGCCGGGAAAACTAGAAAAAAGTTTGGCAGAAACTGTGCATAGACCAGTGTCTGACACTATATAACAAAATAAAGTCCAAATGGGTACTTGAAGCATATGTAAAGGCTTATACTATAAGCCAATTAGGGGAGCAAGGAATAGTTTATCTGTCAGATTTATGAAGAATTGGAGAAATTTATGATAATACAAGTGATAGAGAATATTATGAAATACAAAATGGATAATTTTAAAAATTCTAAAGTTTTTGCCCAAACAACAGCAATGCAACCAAGTTTAGGAGGGAAGCAGAAAACTGAAAAAGAATTTTTACAACCAGTGTCTCTGATAAAGGCCTCATTTCTAAAATATATAGAAAACTGAGTCAAACATATAAGAACACAAGGCATTTCCTAATTGATAAATGGTCAAAGGATATGAATAGGTAGTTTTCACAAGATGAAACAAAAACTATCTATAGTCATGTGACAAAATGCTCTAAATCACTATCGGTTACAGAAATGCAAATCTGAGGTACTATATTATACCTATCAGACTGGCTAACATGATGAAACAAGAAAATGATAAATGTTGGAGGTGTAGGAAAATTGGAACACTAATTCATTGTTGGTGGAGTTGTGAACTGATCCAACCATTCTGGAGACCAATTTGGAACTATGCTCAAAGGGCTATAATAATGTGCATACCCAACCCAGCAGTACCACTTCTAGGACTGCATCCCAATGAGGTCACAAAGTGGGAAAAGAACCTACATATAGAAAAATATTTATGGTAGCTCTTTTTGTGGTGTCCAAGAACTAGAAATTGAGGGGATTCCCATCAATTGGGGAATGGCTGAACAAGCTGTGGTATTGGAACATAATGAGCTGGACTTCAGAAAAACATGGACTTACATGAACTGATGCTGAGTGAAGTCAGCAGACGTACACAATAACAGCCACAGTGTGAGATGACTGACTTTGATAGACATAGCCCTTCTTAGCAATGCAAGGACCTAAAACAATTCCAAAGGATTCATGATGGAAAATGTCATCCACATCCAGAGAAAGAAGTATGGAGTCTGAATATAGAGCAAACAGAGTGTTTTCTTTTGTTGTTATTGTTTTGTTTTGTTTTCATTCTTATGGTTCCTCCATTCTAATTATCCTATGCAATATGACTAATGTGAAAATACATTTAATAAGAATATATTTGTAGAGCCTATATCAGATTGCATGCTATCTTGGGGAGGGGGTTAGAAAATTAAAAACTTATAGAAGTGAATGCTGAAAACTAAAAATGAATAAATTATCTTACAAAAAATTACCAACTTCACTTTCTCTTCCAGAGCCATCTTGGTATAGTGGCAAGATATAGATCAGTGTGTTAAAAGAAATGTCGAATAATATTAATACACAGACACACAGAAATACTAATATGAACTGATGTAAAGTAGAACGAAAATATATATACATAATGAGCACAACAGTATAAATAGAAAATACAACTGCCACAGAATAAAGAATATGGCAAAATTACAAATAATAAGTTGAGTATCCAAGAAGAGATATGAGATATTCAACCAAACTCCTTTGAAGTAATGTGTGTATGTGTATTTACTATTCCATGAAAATGGAATATTGCATAATCAGAAATTTCAATGTATTGATTCATTTTGCTAAATTTTAGTTCCCTTCCTTTTTTTCTTAAAAAAGTCATTGTTATAAGGAATGGCTCTCTGTGTGAGGTGGAATAAAGGGGGAAATTTAGATGCTATAAAAATTAAAGATTTCAGTAAACTAGAATAAGAACAAATATAGCACATCAAAAACTGAGGGTATGATGATTATAATTGGAGGACTGACACACAGAAAAGGAATTAGATGTGTTCCAATTTGTCCAAGAGGAACAGGTGGAATCTGCAGAGTTAAATATAGTATTGTTACCAGCAAAAAAGTTTCTAAAACAGTGGTTTCCAAAAATGAAAGAGGTTGCTTCGGAATTAATGTTTCTATCTTGGGAGGTAAAGCACCTTTGTCATTCTGTCTGCTATCTTTCTCCAAACCCCCTACTGCTTAGAATAATATGGATTTGCCTGGCAAGTCATGAAAGTCAGCGAGCAGGAGCAGAAGGGATGACAGCAGTTCTCTAATGAGCTTGGCGAGACCAGAAGCAGTCAGATATTCCTGCCAGTGTCTACACATCTACATATGGTAAAGCAATAATTCTCATAAGTTCTAGTTCCCATTGGATCTCAAGTTTCATGCTCCAGGACTATTGAATCTCGAGTTTCTGCATCTGCAGATGATGACCAGTTCCGCTGGAAGTTTGAGTACAACATTCTAGTGAAACTGTTCACACATTTTAACCCAATCCAAAGGATGACAGCTAAATGAATACAAATACATTTGCAAAAATTCTTGTGTTTAAAGCAGCTTCTGTGCTGTTTATGGGATTTCTGTGCTACAGAAGAACAGTAGGCTTGCAGATGTGTAAAGGATGTATGGCAGATATTTCATTTTAAGGCATTATTTTGTTTCTATTGCATAGTTTTATAGGATTTCATTCTTAAAATAATTACTCTCTATTGATGTTTTGGAAATAAAATTCTAGTAATGGGTATTGGAATGTGATTAATCACTGCTTATTGTATTGCTCTCCAAAATATTTGGACTAGTTCTCAGCAGAAGTTTCCCTTCTAATAGATATCTTCACTTGCTTGGGATAAATGCATCTTAATCTAAGCTTGCTTTTGTTTTTCTATGGAGTGTCGATTGCATTATGCCAAGCTCACTAAAATGCAACAGATTTAGGAAGAAGTTAAGGTTTATGGGTAGGGATGGGCTTGAAAGCTTACTTGTAGTTGGGATAATCCCTACATCCACACAACCTTTGGCAGTAAGTAGGCATTGTGTCTTATAGAAAGGCCAGGCAAAGCTTAGTGGAAGAAAGTTGATTGTTCTTTGAGGGTCATAGATAGCTTTATATTTCTGCCCCGGTGGGGTGCATGTGAAAACTGCCAGAGTCAATGTGGGACTCTCCAGAACTCATATTCTTTTCAATGAACTAGACCATTTGAGTGGCTAATAACACCGGCAGCTGGTTTAAAAAGATTTTCAAGCAGAGGCTAAATGACCACTGGTGGTAGAATATGTTGTACTGGGGAATTCTTTTTAGGCATATATTAGACTAAATAACTGTACCTCCAGCTACAAAATTCTATGATCTGTGGAAACTCAGCTCACCCTAATATTTCACTATGCTCTAATTTTTGGACCATAAAACTAATCATAATTTTAGACTCTATTGCTGTGATTTTATCCAAAGCATCATAAAGGGAGGTGGGGACTTGCACTAAAAAAATTAATAGTCACCACATTTGTAATAGAAAAAAAAAAGCTACATTTTAAACAACTGAAGAATGATTGATAAGACCATGGTATATTAAGGTTGAGAGGCAGCCATAATATAATGGATAGAGTGGTCAGACTGAAGGGCCAGAAGGCCTGGATTCAAATCCCATTTCTGAAACATGCTAACTATTCAACGTTGGGCAAATTATTTAATTTCACAGAGCTCTAGGCAACTCACCAAGACTATAAGAAGTGGCAAATTACATTGCTCAAAGGAGTTCCCTCATTTGTGACTTCCCTGTATCAATGAAATCACAGTATTCCCATTATCCCTATAATATTGCATATCACATTATCCCTAAAGAAATGTAATTAAATACCATGAGACTCTAAAAAGTATGTAACATACAAATAAACATGGAAAAACCAATATAAGGGGAATCAAAAGGAAATCAATAGAACCAGAATTGTATTTTCATGCTGTTCATACCTCTATATATGTGTTACACATACACACAAACACACTCTCTCACACATACATATATATACACATATGATATATGTATATGTACATACCTATATATATCCATATGATTATATATGTGTATATTATAAAAATATACGGCATACAAGTAAATATGATAAAACCAATATAAGGTGAAACAAAAGGAAACCAGTAGAATCAGAGTTGTGTTTATACATTGATTATAACTCTATATGTATTAATTGTATATACATGTAGATATACATACACATATACTACACACACATACATACACACATCCATATATACACACATGGATAAAGCAAAAGGAAATCAGTAGAAACAGTTATGTTAACACATTGATATATGATAAACACAGACACACATACACACATATATTAAATATATTTTGTAGAAAATATGCAACATACAAGTAACTGCTGCAAAAACAATAAAAATGAAGTTAAAGGAAATCATTAGAAGCAAAACTGTATTTAGACATTGACTATTACCCTACATATGATACACACACACGAATATATTCCCATATAGGATTAAATCTTGAGAGCATAAATTACTAAGGTAATTTGCATACATGTGAGCTAGTACAATTTAGAAAGATTTTCAATAATGGCTGAAACAAAATAGACTTTTGCATCAGGCTTGGTTAACCATAAAATTCATTTAGAATGTTAGCTTGTGCTTTTATCTACCTTAAAAATTTTCTTGGGGAGGGATAACAGATGGGATGACAACCTTATGATTTTCATGTTTTTATCCCAGCCTAATGCTCGCTAACACTTCTTTATTGGGAGTAGATAAGATTACATAGCATATAAAATGAACCAATTCAAGGATGTTTTCTTCCTTTTCTATTTCTTTTTAATTTTCTTTTAATGATTATACACTAGGATCTTCTATAAAATTTCCACTCAGCATTGATGTTTGTTTCTTTGTTTTTCCCTTTCCCAATATTAAAATAAAAATTCCTGCATAAAATTTCAAATCACCTTTGTAGCAGGAAAATTTTAAAAATGAAAACAACCTTGAAACATAACAAAGAGGTCACTCATAATAGTTGACTTTCCTACTATCCCTCCTTAATAAAAATGATAGATTTATTCCCAGTGTGGGCATGCGCGCGCGTGTGTGTGCATATGTGTGTGTGTGTGTGTGTGTGTGTGTGTGTGTGTGTGTGTGTGTGTGTGTGTGTATGTATGAGAGACACACAGAGGGAAACGGAGACAGTCAGAAAGTAAGAAAAAAAGATAGAAGTCCTTAGGGATCTTTGAGCCCTCCCCTGATGAGGGACTGAACATTCTGCAGTCAAGTGCAATAGTTCCAAGCTATTACCCACCAATATTAGAAAGAAATAATTGACTGGCGGTCTTTTCTCTTAATTTGTCAGTGATTTCCTTTTGTCCCCTGGGAGGCTGTCACAGGTACTTTTACTTAAAGATAGCTCTTTTTTTTGTCATTTTAGCATAAGGGCCATTAGAAGAGCACTACTCCCTCTTTCACATAAAATTTTACTTAAAATTCTACCAAAGGATGGAGATATTAATGGTAGGAAACAGGCAGGAGGTAGTCTTTGATGTCTGAAAAACATAATCATCACTAACTTTTCTTCTCCTCTTTTCAAAGTCATGTTAATGCATTTCATAGATTATCCAAGTCCTTAGAAGAATTTCTTAATTTATGTACTACCCTGATTAGTGTTTCTTATTTTTGTACCTACAACTTGGAAATATTTGGGGAAGTTTTAAGGAAGCCAAGAAGACAAAAAACTTTAGAATCTGAAAGGTCAACTTCTGGCAGAAAAGTTCAAATTTTGAGCTAAACCTATAGGGTAAACTGGCTTCATTCCCTTTCTTTATGCTAATAAAGTTCCCTGACCACCAAATACTGACTTACTTTTAATGTGAAATGCTATATGTGTGTTTTGTAAATTTTGTTAAATATTTCCCAATTATATTTAAATTTTGCTCTGCTCAAGTGTCATTTCACAGTGTTGTCACTTAGAGCGGAGACAGTGTGTTTAATACCTCTGGTGTAGATATTGACCTAAACTTAATTTCTGCCAAACTACCTTCCAGTTTCTCCAGTTATTCTTAGGAAATGTAGAACTTTCTATGAAGTAATTTACAGTCTTTGGTTTATCAAACACTGTGTTGTTGGGTTTGAAAGTTTCTGATTTTTTCTTTTCTTTAGACTGTTCTACTGAACCACTTTTCTATTTTTTAATGAATACTACTTTATAACATAATTTGACTTCTTATAGTGGTATTCCCTGCCCCCTTTCCATATTCATTTTTCATCATCTCCCTTAAAATTCTAGATATTTTCTTCTCCAAATGAGTTTTGTTATTATTTGATAAGTTCTAAAAAGTACCTACTTGGTAGTTTGAATGGTACAGCACTAAATTTGTAAATTTAAACAGTATCATCTTATTTATTATATAAGGCTCAATGGCAAGAAATGAACATTCCTTCAATTATTTAAGTAAAAATTTATTTCTTTAAGGAATTTCTTAATTTTTAAAATATATCTTTAGTGTGCCATGATAGATGGCTCTCAGATATTTTATGCAGTTTGTATTTATTTGGAGTGTCTTTCCATTACTAGTTTCTCCTTTTGGATTTTGTTATTGCAGTACAGAAAGACATTATTTTGTGAATTAATTTTGTTACTTATTATTTTACCGAAGCTAATGTCTCAATTAATTTGTTTGATGATTCTCTGGGTTTTCTAAGTTAAACAACATACAATGAGTAAACAGATTATTTTCTCTCCTTTTTGCCAATATTTATGTCTTTTAATTTCTTTATCTGATAATTATTATCTCTAGGAAAGATATTAGCCTTACTTTGGAGATATTTTCTTTCACTGGAACAGGTAGGAAGAGAGAAAGGGGATATGCAGTTCCACTGTAAAAAGTAAAGGAAAGGAATTAAGGAAACTTCAGCTGTATGGTCTCAGTCTTGGTGAGATAGAGGCCAGGTCATCTTCAGTAAGTGTGAGAAGAATTGGACTGAGATGACCGTAAGAAAGTGGTGAGTGGTATCATTCAAATGCATCTGTTCTTAATTATTTTGTCCTATTTGGTCGTTAATGTGATGAAATATCAAATCAAGTGGGACACTGAGACCTTCTTTGAAAATAAAAAGAAATACAAACTAGCAATGATAAACTGACATTTCTGTCGTGCTTTAATGTTTATACTGTACTTTCCTCACAACAAGCCTGTGGGACTGGCAATGCAATGATTATCATTTTCATTTTATGGATGAGGGGATAGGTTCAGAGAGATTGTGACTTGCCTAAGGTCATCATCCTAGCAATAAAGAAAACATTGTACCATATCTCTAAAATTAAACCAAACCAGACGTTTATTTTCTATTTAGCAAGAGTGTGGTATATATGGTCTATAGTTTTTAGCTGGAAAAGGAAAACAGATTTAACTCCATCTTATATGTCAACATCGCCCCATGACATATCTCTACTTTATTCTGATGTTTCTGAAATATATTTTCTCTTGTCATTTTGATACTGGAGTTTTTCTCAGTGGAATCATTGAAAAGGGGGGTATGTGTGTGTGTGTGTGTGTGTGTGTGTGTGTGTGTGCGTGCGCACATACTTTAACAAAAAAATTTTCAATCTTTAAAAAAAGCTGAAGGCAAAAAATATATACTTCTCGAAACAAGCTTGTTTGCCCAAATCCAACTATATTTTTCCCTATATGGAAAGGTGTTTATAAATATTGAATTTCAGAATCACTTACTTGGATACCAACATTAAAATTTTGTATAATAAATAGGGTAAGGACATTTATATCCTGGTTTTGTAAACAGTCACATGTGGGAAATCATTAAAAAATAACTTTTTAATTCTCCAAAAATAATATTGAATATATGTGTTTTGTTTTATGAAAAAAAATGCTTTTTATTTAGCTAATTCTAAAATGCATAATGCTTCTAAAGTCTGCCTTAGTTGTAAGGAAGAAAAGGGACCTGACACTGGACTGGAGCTAAGGTCAAAATGAAGGGTTTATTTAAAGATCTAAGTAAGATATGTTTCTTTTCATCTGCTTTTGCTTCATCAACCTGACATGGCATAATGTTTGACATGGATAATGTTTGACAGGTTCACAGCACAGTTTTCTGACTGTATTCTCCTTTACCACACAATTTTTACACTAAGTTTATTGCCCTACTCTATATCCTTTAGACTTTCATTTATTCAAGGTTTCAACAAATTTAAGGAGGGAGAGAATGGGGAAGTAGGCAAATTGCTTATCTGGTGCATTGCCTATAAATCAAAGGGAGAACAGGATTCATGAGTGTTTACTGAAAGACTATAAGCTTCAGAGATAATAGAGAGCTTCTCCTACTGAGGACCCAAGGTTTTTTAGCTGAGTTTACAACCTGGGTAAAGTGAGATGGGGTTGATTATAAAATTCTACAACAAACAGAAAAGGGAGAAAAAAGTCAAAACCACTTTGGGAGATCAGGCCAGAGAAAGAGAGAAGGGTTTCCATTACCACTTAAACCAATAGCTAAACTAAATTAAATTCTCTTCAAATTTGCTACATGCCTGCTAGGTTCAAGATCCTATGATAAATTTACAATCTAGTAGAAAACATAAGATAAATTATCATTCTTCTCAGCCCCTACTTAATATTTTATTTTGGATAGTTTTCTATATATGTCTCTTATTGGACTAAGCTCTGTGAGAATAGGGATGAAGTTTTATCATCCTTCATGCCTGGCACATTTCTCTGCACGTAGTAGTCACTTAATTAATGCTTGTTGAATTAAATATATAATGTACATCAGAAAAACATAGGAGAAGTAAAAGGAAATTATATGAAATTTGGAGAAAATAGGACCACTACTTCCTTGGGACTGGAAAGTGATCATGGGAAAAGATTAAGGAAAAAGATTCAAGTCAAATCAAAAGCCTTTATTAAGCACTTGCTGTGTGCCAGGATCTATGTTAAGTGAAAGGTTAAAAAAATAGGTCCTGCTTTCAAGGAGTTCACATTTGAATGGGGGAGGCATATACAAGAGATGTTAGGAAGTTAAAATTGACAAGACTTTACAAATGATAGAGTATGGAGGGTGTGGGGAAAAGAGAATGAATAGCTGAGAATGTCATCAAATGTCAAGCTTGGGTGATAAGGAGAATCACCAACTACTACTACTACTATTACTACTACTACTACTACTACTACTACTACTACTACTACTACTACTACTACTACTACTTCTTCTTCTTCTTCTTCTTCTTCTTCTTCTTCTTCTTCTTCTTCTTCTTCTTCTTCTTCTTCTTCTTCTTCTGTTTTTCACCTTCTCTAAGCTCCATTCCCAGTTCTGTCTACTCCATATTTCTTACATCGCTGAGATCAGGATTTTCTAGTAATAGCCCTAAGGATACATAAGTGATAACAGTACTCTAGAAATTTAGTGTCAAACTCTAATAGGAATGGTGGCCACTAAACTTTACAAAAGATCCTTTCAAGCTACATCCTCACTTAGAAAACCACAAATTAATATTATCTGTGTTTTACTATATACTTATTTATCTTGTTATATATTTCCCAATCACACTGTAATCTGATTTGGGTTGCTCTTGGAAATATCATGAGCTGCATGTAGTAAGCAGTATATTTGACTCCTCTGCTCCAGAAGACTTCTAAGACTTTGCCCCAAATAAGCGAGATTTGGTAGTCAGAGATCTACTTGGATCTCTGACATGTAAGTAGTTCTTTACATAAAGATGATGAAACTGTCCAGGAGACTTTACTGGTCCGATGAACTGGGCCTCAAACCACTGACATAGCTTCCTGGTTGCCTAAATGTAAATGCCCAGTATACAAAGAACTAGAAGCTTCTCCATTTTTATCCACACTTCTAAGCAGTACAATGTGAAGGCCGGGAAGCTGCATCCAACTGAATCAATATTGTATTCCTACTGACTATCCTTTCTGGGTTATTGTTAAGTAAACTTCAACTCCTTAAGCTCTAGATGGTCTCTAGTCAGTTTCTAGTGAGTATCTCTTGTCAGTCCAGTGTAGAAGTTGAACCACACTAAGCGGACTTGAGTTAGGCTGTGCTCATATCACCTTATTACATTTTTCCAGCCTTAGAGCTTCCACTATTTCCACTATTTTTATTGCTTTATTTCTTCTTATGCTGCATTATTTTTTGGAGTAAAGGTGTTAAATACCTCATTAGCACCCTTTCACTACCCACTATGAGCACTGAATGTCCTCAAGTAACTCTTATGTGCTCCCAAAATAAATCGTCTCTTCTACCATCTGCTTCAGAGGTGCTGAATCTGTTCTCATAGCTTTCCTGCCATCTGGCACCTAGGCCTCCCTGTTACTTCTCAGCGTTCTCTCTTGTTTCTTTGACCTGTCTTATAAAGAGGAGGCAAGCAACAGTACTGTGTCTGTGCCAGCTGTTTCTTACTCCCTCACACAGGCTTGTTACCTTCATTCAGAAAGTAAAATAGCCTAGACTTCTAACAAGAGGCTCTGCCTAACAAACTTGAGATGGTATATAAAGCATTCTGTAAACCTTAAAGTGTTCTCCAAGTGTCTGACATTTAGAATAATAATAATTTCACATATTATAACATCTGCTAATGCTAGGGGCTCTAATTATGGTGGTAGGCCGAAGATCTCAAAGGACCAGAGTTTTCAGACTTCTTTTCATGGAAAGATCTGTCATTTTGTTTTTGGTAGTCATTATTCTGTTGCACCAGCACTTCCAAAAGTGAACTCATTTTCTTCTTCCATTAAATTTCTCTTCCCACCTTCTCCATTTTTGTGGATGGAATCTTTGTCTTCTCAATTGCCCAAGGTTTTAATCTAGGAATTATCCTTCACTCTTCCTTATTATATTCTACAGTCAATAATCTGCCAAATACAATAAATTCTAACTCCATAACATCTCTGGCACCTGTCCTTACTTTTCACTCACTCTGACACATCATATTTCAAGACCTCATTATCTCATCTGGACTATATAATATATTTGTAATTATGTTGTGATGGGTTTCTCTGCCCCTTATATTTCTCTCTTATATTTGCCAAATTAATTTCCATCATGGCCAGATCTGACCATGTTTCTTATCATGCTCAGATACCTCAGTGGCTCCCAATTACTCCTTACTTTGATCCTTCGTCACACTATCAATGAATATACTCCATTCAGCAATGAATAGTGCCAACCATCCATATCTTTTTTTCCTGTGTGACTCTTGTCCACTTTCTAGGTGGCACAGTGGATAGAAAGCAGAGCCTGGAGTCAAGATGGCATGAATTCAAATCTAACCTCAGGCACTTACTAGTTGTATGACTTTGGGCAAATCATTTAACCACTCTCTTACTCAATTTCCTTAATTATAAAATGGGGATAATAACAGGACCAATCTCACAAGGCTATTTTCAGGATCAAATGACATATTTGTAAAGCACTTAGCACAGTGTCTGACACAGAATAGGTGTTCTCTATCCTTTCTCCCTGTCACTCCTCCATAGGAGGCCCATCTAATGTGTTACAGGATTTCTTCTAACTCTTTACATTATGTAGATATCACTTGATCATTTCACTGATTTTCACTTTCATTATATGACAAGCCCAGTTTCCTTTCCAGTCATACAGCTCTCCGATGATATCCTTTCTGTGACTTCTGCTCAAATCTTTGGCATTATGTAGCCTATACTACATAAGTACTCATACTCACCCCGTTGGTCTTCAATGCCTTTCTGGTGTTTCTCAAATTTAATTCTTTGGATAATGAGACATTCTATGACTCAAAGTCATGTAGCATCACCAAAAAGCGGCTGATGTGAAAAAAAGATGGGCCTTTGTTTCAGGGATAATCTATGGGTCAATAAAAGTGTCAACCAGACCTGAACCAGCTTCTAACCTGTAAGTGGTCAGAGTCAAACAAAGCAGTCTGGAGACAAAAGAGTAACAAATCATACAGAAGTTTAATTTCAAAGTGAGGAAACAGGTTTGCAAACTGAAGTCCTTCTGAGAAGAAGGCAGGGGTAGGGTAGGATAGGGTACAGGTAGGGTTTTTGAAGATGAAAACCACACAAAGGCAGGACCCCATGCAGTTGTTCTTAGGTCTTGAGCAAACAGTTCCCATGGCAGACTCACGTTTTCAGGCATCTTTGGGACAATGCAGGTATTCTTTTTTTTTTTATTTATTTAACTTTTTAACATTCATTTTCACAAAATTTTGGGTTACAAATTTTCTCCCCTTTCATCCCCTCCCCTCCAAACACCAAGCATTCTAATTGCCCCTATGACCAATCTGCTCTCTCTTCTATCATCCCTCTCTGCCCTTGTCTCTGTCTTCTCTTTTGCCCTGTAGGGCCAGATAGCTTTCTATACCCCTTTACCCATATTTCTTATTTCCTAGTGGCAAGAACATTACTCGACAGTTGATCCTAACACTTTGAGTTCCAACTTCTTTACCTCCCTCCCTCTCCACCAGTTCCCTTTGGAAGGCAAGCAATTCAATATAGGCCAAATCTGTGTAGTTTTGCAAATGACTTCCATAATAGTTGTGTTGTATAGGACTAACTATATTTCCCTCCATCCTATCCTGTCCCCCATTACTTCTATTCTCTTTTGATCCTGTCCCTCCCCATGAGGGTCGACCTCAAATTGCACTCTCCTCCCCATGCCCTCCCTTCTATCATCCTCCCCACCCTGCTTATCCCCTTCTCCCCCACTTTTCTGTATTGTAAGATAGGTTTTCATACCAAAATGAGTGTGCATTTTATTCTTTCCTTTAGTGGAATGTGATGAGAGTAGACTTCATGTTTTTCTCTCACCTCCCCTCTTTATCCCTCCACTAATGAGCCTTTTGCTTGCCTCTTTTATGAGAGATAATTTGCCCCATTCAATTCTCCCTTTCTCCTCCCAATATCTTTCTCTCTCACTGCTTGATTTCATTTTTTTAAAGATATGATCTCATCCTCTTCAATTCACTCTTTGTACTCTGTCTCTATGTATGTGTGCGTGTGTGCATGTGTGTGTGTGTAATCCCACCCAGTACCCAGATACTGAAATGTTTCAAGAGTTACAAATATTGTCTTTCCATGTAGGAATGTAAACAGTTCAACTTTAGTAAGTCCCTTATGACTTCTCCTGCTGTTCACCTTTTCCTGGTTCTCTTCATTCTCGTGTTTGGAAGTCAAATTTTCCTTTCAGCTCTGGTCTTTTCATCAAGAATGCTTGAAAATCCTCTATTTCATTGAAAGACCAATTTTTCCCCTGAAGTATTTTACTCAGTTTTGCTGGGTAGGTGATTCTTGGTTTTAGTCCTAGTTCCTTTGACTTCTGGAATATCCTATTCCATACCTTTCGATCCCTTAATGTAGAAGCTGCTAGATCTTGTGTTATCCTGATTGTATTTCCACAATACTTGAATTGTTTCTTTCTAGCTGCTTGCAATATTTTCTCCTTGACCTGGGAACTCTGGAATTTGGCCACAATGTTTCAAGGAGTTTCTCTTTTTGGATGTCTTTCAGGCGGTGTTCTGTGGATTCCTTGAATATTTATTTTGCCCTCTGGTTCTAGAATCTCAGGGCAGTTTTCCTTGATAATTTCATGAAAGATGGTGTCTAGGCTCTTCTTTTGATCATGGCTTTCAGGTAGTCCCATAATTTTTAAATTGTCTCTCCTGGATCTATTTTCCAGGTCAGTTGTTTTTCCAATGAGATATTTCACATTATCTTCCATTTTTCCATTCTTCTCGCTTGTTCTGTGATTTCTTGCTTTCTCATAAAGTCCTTAGCCTCCATCTGTTCCATTCTAATTTTGAAAGAACTATTTTCTTCAGTGAGCTTTTGAATCTCCTTTTCCATTTGGCTAATTCTGCTTTTGAAAGCATTCTTCTCCTCATTGGCTTTTTGAACCTCTTTTGCCAATTGAGTTAGGCTAGTTTTCAAGGTGTTATTTTCTTCAACATTTTTTTGGTTCTCCTTTAGCAGGGAGCTGATTTGCTGTTCATGCTTTGACTTCATGTCTCTCATTTCTCTTCCCAGCTTTTCCTCCACCTCTCTAACTTGATTTTCAAAATTCTTTTTGAGCTCTTCCATGGTCTGAGCCCATTGGGTGGGCTGGGACACAGAATCCTTGATTTCTGTGTCTTTGCCTGATGGTAAGCATTGTTCTTCCTCATCAGAAAGGAAGGGAGGAAATGCCTGTTCACCAAGAAAGTAACCTTCTATAGTCTTATTTCTTTTCCCTTTTCTGGGCATTTTCCCAGCCAGTGACTTGACCTCTGAATATTTTCCTCACACCCACCTCGCCTCCTGATCCTCCCAGCCACTGTTTGGGGTCTGAGATTCAAATGCTGCTTTCAGCCTCAGGGCTTTGGGCGGGGGCAGGGCTGCCATTCAGTGTGAGATTAAGTTCAGATGCTCAGGTTAGGGCAGGGCCGCCTCTAAGGCTCAGTTCCCTCAGGGAGTTTATGCAGAGACCTTCAACAATGGATCCAGGCTCCTGCCTGTGTGGGGAGCCCCTGTCTGCCGCCGCCCCTCAGCTTCTGTCTCCCGAAGGGGCCCGAGCCATGGGGGCACCCCACTCCCTCCTTGACCCGCCAAAGAGACTCTTTCACCGACCCCGTCACCTGTGGGTGGAGGGACTTGTGCATCCGCTGGAGATCCAGTCCCTGAAGCCCGCTCAGATATGTTCTTCTCGGTGCCACGGCCGCTGCAGGGCTGCCCTCAGCTCCCAGTACCGGCACCCAGTCCGCAGCGCGAAGGACCTTTTGCGAGAAGTTTGCAGGTCCCTCTGGAACAGAAATCTCCCTCGGTCCAATGTTCTGTGGTCTCTGGGTGCAGAATTCGCTGTGAGTTACTTCTTTGTAGTTGTTCTATGGTTTGTGGGTTCGGAGCTATGTGTATGTTCGTCTTTCTACTCCGCCATCTTGGCTCCACCCCCCCAGTGCAGGTATTCTTGAGTCCTGTGGGAGCAGTCTTCAAGATATTAGAATCTTTAAGCCTTATGATTGTTTCAAGTCTTTAGGGTCGCTGAGTTTTGCAATCATTCAGCAGTATACAGAACCAGAGTTATTGTGGTAGAAACAGGAGTGCAGTACTTGGTTTGGTTCACTTAGAAGTTATAAGCACAAAAATGACAGGAGATGTAATTGATGACTTTCTGCTACAGCGTGTTGGCAGCAGCTGAGCTCTCAGGACTGGATGTCTTGGGACAAAGAGGAACACCAAAAATCTAAATAGTTATTGATTAATATTAAATCATAAATGTCTCAGCGAACACCTGATGCTGATCAAAGCAATGCATTTTGCCAAGGTGAGATCATAGAAAGGGCGAGTACAAAGGATTGTTGTTATGCTAAGATCAGGGCACAGGTTGCTTGCTAGGTCTTAACTCTGGAAAACAGGGTGTCTCCAAATATCTTGACAAAAGAATAATACATTTGTCCAAAGATGATATAATCCTCTCTGTTTTCTGTTCAGTGTTCAATTCCAATTGTTTATTGTTCATTTACAGTTTCTAAGAGTCATTTGTAGCATTTTACATAGAAGTGTAGTCAATATGGCAGTGTGAGATTCAGCATTTTTGCCCAGCTCACCTAACACATATCTTCCACAACAACCTAGATAAAGATCTCTACCAAATGATTAGGAAAACCAAGACAATGGGTCATTTTTCCAGTTCAGGGCAGCTTAGCAAGATAGAGATGTTTGTAAACACTGAATCAGAAGCTGGCCAAGTGGGACACAGTGGCAGCAGAGGCAGCAGTGATGATGAGGGTAGAAGTGGGAGTGGGCTGTGGGTAGAGAAAATAAATTAAAAAAAACCCACCATCAACTTAAAAAGCAAAACAAACAAAACAAGAAAACTTAGGCTGTTTGCCAAGCTCTAGTCCTTCATCACCATTGTTTATTGGTCATTTTAAACTGTATGTCCCATAGACACTTCAAATTCAACATATCCAAAACAAAGTTCGTTATCCTTTCCTGAAAACCCACCACACTTCTGAAATTACCTATTGCATTCAAGGGTATAACCCCCCTTCCAGTTATCCAGGTTCACAACTTTGGTGTCTTCCTCCATTCCTCATTCTCATTCACCCCACATTTATAATCGGTGGCCAAATCCTATTATCTCTACCTTTATATTTCTCAAATCCATCAACTTCTTTCTACTCACATGACTATCACTTCAGTTTTTAGGATCTCATCACTTTTCACCTAGATTACTGCAGTAACCTAACGATCTATATGCTTCAATTCTCAATCCATCTTACAAACAGTTACTAAAATGATTTTCTTAAAGTACAGGTATGGTAATGCAAATACACTACTCAATAAACTCCAGTGACTTTTTATTATCTCTATGACAAAAACAAACAAATAAATTATGTCACTTAAATTCCTTCAAAATTTGTCCCAACTTACCTTTCAAGGCTTCTTCCACATTATTCTTCTATATTTATTCAACAATCTAGCAAAACAGGAGATCATACTGTTTCTCATGTATATCACTGCATCTCTTGTTTCCCTGCATGTGTTCTGGCTTTCTCCTACTCCCTCCTCACCTTCACTTCTTAAAAGATCTAGTTTCTTAAAGATTCAGCTTAACTATCGTTGTCTCCATGGAACCATTCCTAATTTTCCTGAGCTGCTAATGCACCAGTAAATTAACTTGTATCTATTTAGTCTATATACACATATGTATATATGCATGCATACACACACACACACACACACGCACAAGAATTGTTTTAATTTTGTCTTTGTATTCCCACCACATAGTACAGTGCTTGGCACATAGTAGATGCTAAATAAATACTTGTTAGATGAAGAGGCTAGCTCAAAGAATAGATCAATGGCCTTGGAGTCAGGAAGACCTGAGTTCAAATACAGTTTCATATAGTTACTTGCCATATGACGTTGGGCAAGTCACAACCTCTGTTTGCCTCAGTTTCTTCAACTGTAAAATGTGGTTACTTATGGCATCTATCTTACAGGATTGTTGTGAGAATAAAATAAGATAATATTTGTGGAAAAGAAAAAAAAACGCCATATAGTAGGCACTATATAAATGCTCCTTCCCCTCCTCACCCTTGTTGACACATTATCATGGCTAAAAAGTAATCAACCTATTTGGGTCCTGAAAAAGTGAAGTCTGTTTCTAGGACCATAATCAAAGCCTTTTCAGTATTATGGAACCCATTAGATCTTGTGGTGTTTTGGCACAGCCTGTAAGAAATAAGAGTCATCTCCATTTCACAAGACTTCTATTGATTATAGGATAAAACAAAATAAAATAAACTCTTCTAGTATGCCACTTGGAGTTCTCTACAATCTGACTCCAAGCTGTCCTCCCAGACTTATTCCACTTTATTTCCTTTTATGTGCTTATCCAGACTTGATTCCTAACTGTTTCCAAATCTTGACTTGGCATCTTCTGTCTCAATACATTTGTCCTGGCTATCCCTCATGCCCATAAGGCACTGATTTTATTTCTGAACTTGAAGTCCTTCAGTCAAAATAATTTTCTTCCTTTAAGGTGGGGTTGTCATCTCTTCCACGAAGCTATCCTTTTCTCCCCATCACATACCACCAGAGAGGAATTTCTTTATACTAAAATCCCACTAAATTGTTTTCTCTGGATTTCTCCCATTCCCCTATTATACTTTAGCTTTTATTAATCTTATTCTCAGAATCATATAATTTTAAAGCTATAAAGGATCACGGGGCTATTCCAAAAGGAATCTCCAGTATAATATCCCTAGTAAGGTATATTATTTGCAGCCTCTGGCCAAAGAAAGGAAACTCATAACATCTCAAGGTAACCATTTCACTTTTGGTCTCCTCTCGTTGTTAGGGAATTTATTGGCAGCAAGCCTAAATTTCTCTCTTTCTTATGCCCACTGGGGCCAAAGAGAAGAAATCTCTTCCAAAGCCTCTTCCACAATTTTTTGCACATCTTTTCCTACTAGTAGACTTCAGTTTATTTGGGGTCAGAGAGTATGCCACTTTTAAATCTTTTATCTCCAGCACCTACCACAGTATTTTTCGCACTGCTGTTCAGTCATTCAGTCATGTCTGACTCTTTGTGACCCTGTGGATCATATTGTTCATGGGGTTTTCCTAGCAAAGATGCTACAGTGGTTTGTCGTTTACTTCTCCAGTGGATCAAGGCAAACAAAGGTTAAGTGACTTGTCCAAGATCAGATAGCTAGTAAGTGTCTGAGGTTGGATTTGAACTCAGATCTTCCACACTCCAGACCCCGTGTCTGTCAATCGAGCCATCTAGCGATCTAATATACATCCCATCTACTACACACTATGCACATAGTAAATGCTTATGTTTATCCAATATAATTTAAGATATGGAATTCCAGTGTTACCTTTATATATGCTCACTTTATCAGATGGGGACATTATTAATCATTGTAATACTCCATTATTTTTAGCACTTTTGATAGAAAACAAAAACAAAATATTTTATGGTCCAAGTTCTAATTATAACCATACAAATTATCCACCTTACAGAAGTTTTCCAGAAAATTCTCTCCTCTGTTACCTTTGATGCTTCTGGACCCTTCTCATATACTATTAGCAATTAGGACAAGAGAATGCCACAATACATGGGGACTTCAGGATCCATCTGGTTGTACTGAGAAAGTAAAGACCCAAAGAGCTACAGTGACTTGGTCAAAGTCATGCATTTTACCAGTGGCACAGCTGGGAATAGGACCCAATCTTATGACTTTAAATTCAGTGCTTTTTCTACCTTCTTTAACTGTTCACATTTTGGGGGTATTTAAGAACTCAACAATAATTTGAATACTAACCCAAACAAAACCAGAAAGAAATTGAATCAGAGGACAATAAAAATTCAAATTTGATATAAACTGAAATATAGTGGATTGTTGGGTTATTCATTTTGTTAGGTAATTTATTCCATAAGTCCCTAGTATGGGGATCTGAAAGTTCGTTATACTAAAATTAGCATTTTTTTCTCTACTTTCTTATTATAGCATATATATGTACATATATGTATATATATATATGTATATATACATATATATGGAAGGATTTCACCATAAGAAAATTAATAATTTTATTTATCTCTTTAATTTTGCCCCTAGAATGTGCCATGTACAAAGTAGAAAGGAGAGGACCTATCTACTATTTGATACAAGAGAAGTAGTCAAAAATTTTAACCAGCTTTCTGGTTAAAAAGTTTCTTTTACAGAGAATATAGGCTCTCAACTCTGGCAATTCACATTGCAGAAATATAGATTTATTTAGCATGTAAAATTCAGATCTACATTGAAAATAAGGGAAAACCTTGAGTGCTCAGACAATATGCACATTATTCTCCACTGAAATATGATCTAATTGAAGTGAACAGAGTTAAAATAATCTACACAGTAACAGCAAGAGTGTAAGGGAAATTAATTGTGAAAATCTTAGTAATACTGTTCAGTACAATGATCCACCACAACTCCAAAGGATTTATGATATAAAATATTCCATACCTCCAGACAGAGAATTGATAGACTCAAAATTCAGAATGAAGCATATTTTTTTTCAGCATTTTTTTTCAGAACATGACCAATATAGAAACTTGCATACAAGAATGCATATTTATAATGGATAAGATTTCTTGCCTTTTCAAAGGGTGAAAGAGGGATGGAGGAAAAGAATGCAGAACTGAAAAAAAATTAAATATAAAAAGAAATAAGATGTAACTCAGTAGGAACTTAGCTTTAACAGCTTTTAATATTAAATTATATATGCCACATGCAGAGAAAATACAGACTATAGAAGGGAGATGAACAGTGTTAAAGCTCATGAGAAAGGAATCAAAGGTACATAGAAAAAGAGGAAGGGCACTGAAGTCAGGAATTAAGAATATAAATCAAATGAAAGGACCACCAGAAAGACAGCTTTTTTGGAGACTTCTCTAGAATTAGCCTGTTCTTTCTTGGGTGTGTTGCAACTCCTGTTTCAGAAAAAAAAGCAAATAAAGAAACCCAAACCAAAACAAGAGAAATCCATCCCTTGGCAAAATCAAGAATGTCCCAAGAAAAAGAGGAAGTCTGGTGATAGGAATATCTTCTGATTTCTGCTCAAGGCCAGAAAGAGTAAAAACCAAAAACAAATGAACAAACCATAAAATCACATGTTCTGAAACAAGAAGTAACAGTAAGGAATAGACAGGAGAAAAAAGCCCGCCACCACTTCAGAGTATTTATAAATGTGTACCTCTCTACCTATCTCTTTATCTGAGGGGCTGAATCAGAGAAGCCTTGGTCAGTTGGGCCCACCTAACCTACCTGAGGAAATTTCAGCACAGAAGGTATAGCTAAGTAACAGCCACATGAGCTACTAAGGTTTTATAATGGTTTCCTTTACAACTTGTAAGGGGAGTGAAAACTGGACTTTACATCAAGTGATACATTCATAGACTAGGGAAAGTGACCCACTGAACTTTATAAAGAAGTGTTTGCATTTCTGTACTCATTTGATGGCCATACATTTTTCAGTAGTCTGCTAGAACTGTCCAGCTATTTGCATAAATTAATCATAAAGTATCACTTAGGTTAATTCAGCTATACTATCCAAATTGGTTAAAAAACCTCTTAAAACAACTAAATGATAAGAATTTTTGAAAAGCTTTAAATATTTAATAGGCAGTAAAGTTTTGTCTTCAAAGGAAATTACTCTTAAAATGATTTCCTTAGAAAAGAACTCTGAATTATACAAAGGTTAGAGATAATCTCAGAAGATAAAGTGGTCAATTTAATTTATATACAATTTAAAAGCTTTTGCATGAATAACAATCAATGCAGCTATAATCAGGAAGAGAAGAAACTGCTTAGGGGAAAAATTGCTATAAAATTCTCTGATACTCAAGATATATTGGAACTTGCTGCAAACACATACAAACAAGGGTGCCACAGTCATTCTTCAATAGTTAAGTACTCAAAAGATATAAACAGGCAATTCCCAAATGATGAAACACAAACTATCATCAATCACATGAAAGAATGCTCTAAATTATGATAAGAGAAATTCAAATTAAAACTCAAAGTTTTCACTTCCCATCTACCAGATTTGTAAATGCTGGGGAAAGGGGGATGGTAGTGTCTGTAGGAAGACAGGCACACATACTACACTTTCAGTGGGTCTGTGAATTGATCCAACTATTCCCCAAGACAATCTAAAATTATGCTACGGAAAAAAAAAATAAGTCACCAATGTATACATATCCTTTGATCCAGGCATATCATGACCAAGGAAGCCAAACACTAAAGGAAAGATCTATACATCTATTTCGTATAAATAGAGTATGTATACACACGTACACACAACATAATATTCATGTGTGTATATACATACATATAAACATGTGCAATACATATGCAATACACATATATACATATATATGAATGTGAGTGTATGTATACTACAAATAGCTATAATGGAATATATTTGTGCTATATGACAAATAAAAGGAACATGGAGAACTTGGTAAGTCTTTCATGAACTGATGACACCAGAATAAACAAGACCATAATAATTCACAGAAAAACCACAGTAACATAAAGGGACAAAACAGCAGTGACAGCATTCAGACTCCAGATCTCTGATTAGTTATATAATTTAGTTATTAATGAGATATTTCAATTTAATTATGTTAATTAAAGCCATATAGGTATTCCAGAGTCATGATGTCAAAACATGCCTTCTATCTCTCTTGAGAGAAATTGTGGATTATAGGCATAAAATAAATACTTTTAGACATCATCCAAATGCTCCTTTGTTTTGCTCTACTGTACATTTTTGTTACAAGAGAGGGTGCTATGGGGGGAGTCTCTGGAAAATGTCTGATATTAAAAAGTGACCAATAAAACATTTAAAATGATAAAAATAAGATACACTTATTGCTGATTTTTAAAAAATAATAGTACACTAGAACCAGGAAGGACTTTAGAGAATACTCCTATTCTCTCATTTTGCAGATAAAGATACGGAGAGCCAGAGAGGGTAAGTGACTCGCCTAAAGTCACACAGATAGAAAGAATACAGATCGTATAACTCCAGTGCCCACCACAGCAAGCTGTGTAGATGTGGCCACTCTCACAAAGCTCAGACATTATGCTATTGAACAACCAATGGAAAGCTAAAAAACAACAGCCTGGAACAATTTTGGTCTTGTCTGTTTGTGTCTGCTAGCTGAAAATTCCTCTTCTTGTCATGTATGACTTTCTCCAGATTTATTTCTTATTAGTGTACATTTTGTACTTTGTATTTCCATTTAGGCTGGATGACTGGCCTTCCTCAAAACATCTTTTTGTGAGTGTGGAATATATACTGTCTCTCCTCCTAACCCCCACCATTTAGAACATTTATTTTCCTTAGTTCCAATACAATGTCTTCCTGGCTCCTCCTTTTTTCCCCATTTCCCTCCTTCCCCCCAAATATTAATGCTTTCTCCCAGGTCAAATTACTTTGTTTGTACTTAATCTGATTACATGCTGTATCCCCCAACAGAATGCTATTTCCTTGAGATTAAGGGCTGCCCGGGGCGACTCCCGGGCCTTCGCCTTCTACTTACCTATCCCCGGTCCTCGGATGTCTCCGGCCCTCCTCCTGGTTCGGGGGAGGGAATTCCCTCTCCCTGTTGGGGAAGGGGAATAAACAGGCAGAGCACCCGAAAGGAGTTGCAGCCAGCAAGCTTTATTCCGTTTCCTCTCCTTCAGCTCTCATGGTCATCCCCTTTTATTATCCCCTGTCTCCTCCCCCCTAGCTCCCATGGGCGGGCGAGCTCCTCCCAAGTGCCTCCCCGTGGGTGGAGCCAGCCTGTTACCAGGGCCATCCCAGTACCTCGTGGCTTGCTAGACCACCTAGCTTGCCACGTAAGCAGGTTCGGACCCTCAGGCGTCTCACGGTCCTCACGGGGGACCCCGGTCCAGAGCTGTCCCCCAACATCTCCCCCTTTTTGTTTTACACGGGTAGATTGGGTGGTTCCCCCCACAGGGACCTGTCTTTGCGATGTCTCAGAGACAAAACATCGCCTTTAAGACTCTCTAGTGCCCGTGTCAATAATTGCAGGAGGCACTTCAGGAGGCACGGCAGGAAGAGACACATAAGGACAAGAACTGCAACGGAGGAGAGCACGCCTGGCAGCCAATGCAAGTCCAGGATTCATTGTAACCATTCGAAGATGGAACGCTCTTCTCGTTCACGCTTTTCCTCAAACGTTCTGGAGAGGTTATTCAGCTGATCAATGAGCAAGTCCAACTGATGGATGTCATCTGTGGCGTTATAAGCCAGCATAGCCCCCTGGAGGGCTTTGCTGGACCGCCGGCCATTGATTGGGGAAGGTTGAGGAATCAGTTGGGAGGTTAAGCACAATTGTCCTTCCTCTATTAGTTGTTGAATCTGAAACTCTTCATAAGGCGGGGAGTCCCTGTGCTAATGCCCAGTAGGTGTCGCCCCTTTGATCCGCGGCTCACTGCTCTGCGGGGGTGGCGTTGTACCATTTGGACTGGACAGCCTCGGACCCAGGAAGGAACTGTTGTAAGGCCATCAGAAGTGTGAGCATGGTTATCTCACGCTGTTTGCACACCCGCTTCGGACGGTGCCTTCCTCTCCGCCCTCGTCTCCTCCTTGCTTTCGGCTTTTCGCAGCTCAACTGCCCATCGTGTGGGGATCCAGATCTCCGTCCCTGGGTCAGCTCCATCTGGTTGGACACAAAGATACCCCTGACCTCTCGCTATAACTACTCCAGGGCCATGCCATTTGCCTTCTTGGTCCCTCCACTGGATTCGAGCTCCGGTGAGGCAGGCAGTAGGGGCCTTTAATGGCCTTTCCCTTCTGCCTCCCATCTCGTGGAGATAAAATCTTTGTGCGGGGCATGTACCATCGTCTCGGATTTGCAAAAATTTGTGAGTGAAGACGGCTTGTGCCAGATCACCTTGGGAGAGGCTCCCCGCCGCCCTTACTCCCCCTTTTTGTTTTAACAGAAGAGTTTTTATAGTGCGGTTAGCACGCTCAACAATGGCCTGACCTGTGGGATTATATGGGATGCCAGTAATATGAATAATAGAAAATTCTTTACAAAAAGAGGCAAAGGAAGAAGAAGTATAAGCTGGCCCGTTATCTGTTTTTATAGCTTGGGGCACTCCAACCGTGGCAAAACAACCATAAAGGTGATCAAGCACTGCATGGGTTGTTTCCTTAGGCTGTATAGAGGCCATAATAAAATTGGAGGCCGTATCAATACAAACATGTATAAGAACTTTGCCAAAATGTGTTACATCCATTTGCCAAAGATCGTTAGGGAGATCACCACGGGGGTTAACTACGGTGTCTCGGGCAAGAGGGCGAAATGCGGCACAATTGGTACACTGTTTGACTATTTGGTGAGCTTTTTCTCTGGACAATCCATAAAGGCGTCGCAAAGATCGGGCAGATATGTGATACTTATCATGGGCTGCCTGTGCTTCTAAATGCAGAGGGAATATAAGAGCTTTATCTACAATATCATTACCCTGATAAATGGGTCCTATGGTGGACATATGTGAGCGAATATGCAATACATAAAGAGGAGTAGAGCGTTGTAACATGGACTCTTGAATATCACATAGGATTTGAGCTATAGTTGAAGCACGGGGATTAATGAGGGCAAAAGGTAAAGCAGCAATAGCATTTGCACAATACAAGCTATCAGTAACAAGATTAAAGCTCTCATTAGGTAATATGGAGAGAGCATATTGTATTGCCAGCAATTCATTTTTCTGGGCTGAGGAATACTCGGTGGTGTACACCTTAAGGAATTGCCTGGAAGGGATATAAACCGCAGCCCTATGGTTTTTAGTAGCATCCATAAAAACAGTGGGTCCCGTAACTGGCTGTAGAGATACAATAGTAAAAGGCATACGGATAGGAAGGATATCCCATCCTCTAAGCGCTGGGGGGAGCAGAAGCTTTATGGTATTATACATACATAATAGAGAGGCCCATTCTGGAATCTCATCGGAGAAGCACCTTAAGGCTTCCTCTGATGCCTCTAAATTCAAAATGGGAAATCTGCCAAAAGCCAATAGGCAGCGCTCGGCACCTAAAAGAAAAAATTGGGCGACCATTCGCCATTTATGTGGAAGGGCCTTTTTGTTGCGAGGGGGGTACAGCCACTCCAAAATGCCATGTGATTGATAGAGGCACCCAATGAAAGTACTGGCTTTTAATATAGTGGCATAAATGGGTTGGTTGGGTTCCTGCTGCACAACAACTGTGGAGCATCTGTTGAGGATGCTCTTGGCTGCCATTAAGGCCTCGGATGTCCAATGTCTGGGTGAAAGCAGAGCGGGATCCCCTCGCAGCAAATCATACAACGGGTATAACTCACCATCAGGGATAGGGGTAACTGCCCGCATCCACTGTATAGTGCCAATCAGCTTTTGAAAATCATTGAGAGTGGTGAGCTGAGAAAGATCAATGCTCGGAGGACAGCGAGCAATCCGTCCTTGTTTCAATTCATGGCCAAGATACTGAAAAGGGGGTGTAGTCTGTACCTTGTCTGGAGCCACAGTTAGCCCGTGGCAGCTAAGGTATCAACCATAAGTTGAGTAAGCGCCATCGTGGAATCCTGACTAGGTGTGGCAATAAGAATGTCATCCATATAATGAATGATAATGGCCTTGGGGAAGCACTGTCTGAGTGGGGAGAGGATGGCATGGACATACATTTGGCACATAGTAGGACTGTTTGCCATCCCTTGAGGGAGCACGGTAAAATGATACCTTTCATATGGCTGCTGGCGATTTTCCGAGGGAATGGAAAAGGCAAATTTGACTCTATCTTGTGGATGTAAGAGAATGCTATAGAAACAATCTTTGATGTCAATAATTGTCATACTAAAATCTTGGGGGATCGCAGCAGGGCTAGGGAGACCAGGTTGTAGCGCCCCCATAGGCAGCATGCATTTATTAATCTCTCTAAGGTCTATGAGCATGCGCCAAGATCCATTTTTCTCTTTTATAACAAAAACAGGAGAATTGTAAGGGCTTGTAGTGGGCTCAATGCGGCCCTGCTCCAAAAGGGAAGCAACTATAAAGCATAAGGCTGTGAGCTTTTGAGGGGTTAGGGGCCACTGCTCAACCCACACAGGGGTCTCGGTTTTCCATGTTATAGGTGGGCTGCTCGCCATCACAGTGGCCCCAGCATGTTTAACTGAAGGTGTTCTGGAGTGGTGAGGTGTAACCCAAGTTGCTGAAGAAGGTCGCGCCCCCAAAGGGCGTAGGCAAGGCCGGTCAATTTCAAAGGCCTAAAATACCCCTGATGATTCTCAAAGGTCCAATTCAAATGTTTAGCAGCCCGTAGTGCCAAACTGGCACCCCCTACTCCAGCAACCTGGGCAGCACCATCGTTCACCGCCCAACTGGGGTCCCACTGGGATGCATTGATGACTGAAATATCTGCTCCGGTGTCGAGCAGACCTATGATTGGGCGTCCTTCAACCAAAACTTGTATCATGGGGTGATCGCCCACAATGGGAAAGCACCAATTAACTTGATGGGTTTCCTGCCCGGACTCTTCAACCCAAGGCAGATAGATACCCCTCCCAACGGGAGTTCCTGGGGCAATGTTTATGGGATAACAATGAGGATTGGTCAAATAAATGGTAGAGGATCTGCTAGCCAACAATTGAGTATGGACTATAAATGGCACATAGCCAGAGGGTCCCACCACCAGACGGGGGAAAGGAGCGGGGGGCACGTCGATCCTTTCAGTATGCCAAGGTCTTATAACTAAATCGGCATCGGGGGAATCCGTGGTAGACATGCATATTAGGGTTGCAATTTTTGGAGAGCCTGTTGATACTGCTGCGGGAACGATAGGGGTACAGAATTCCCGGGCTGGGGGGCAGGGACAGGGCCTACAGCCTCCACTGGGAAGATCTGTTTCTGGGGTCGGGGGCCCCCCGAGGGAGGCCCCCTTTCCCGTTTCCCGACGGAGGTGGTTGAGGCTGCTGCTTTAGACGGCAATGTTTAGCAATATGGCCCGGTTTCCCACAGCGAAAACAGGTGGGCAATGCTCCCATTTTAGCGACAGGGCACTGGCTCTTAAAGTGCCCCATTTGGCCACAGCGATAACATTGTTTCTGGGCCTTGATACCTTGAAGGGCCTGAGTCACCCCTTGGGCCACCGCCGTCACCATGGCTTGGTGGGTGTCTTTAGGTGGAATGTCTAACAGCCTCTCTACTATCTCTTCGAGGGAGGTGAGAGGTCCCAAGCCCGCTAGGGCTTGGGAGCATTCTGGACGCAAGCCATCTCAGACCAGCTGAGCTATCAGGGAATCCGTTCCTGGTCCCAAGCCAAGAGACTGCTGGACTGCAAGCTGGACCCGACTCACAAAATCAGTGGGGGACTCGCTAGCCCTCTGCTTTAGCCCTACCAACTTATCCCTCATAGTCCCCGGGCATCAATCTTGGCAAAACCCCTAATATGACAATACTGAACTGCAGCCATCACCCGAGGATCGAATTGGAGCTGGTCAATAAGCTGCGAGTATGGCCCTGCCCCTGTTATCATATTCACAGCGTCCTCTGTCTCTGTAATATTGTGTTCCTTGACATATCTGAGCGCCTCTTGTCTAACAGCAGCGCCATAAGCCACTAACTGTCCTGGTGTAAGGATAGCCCCCGATACCTCCCTCCAATCAGCTGGGGCCCACGGCCAAGTGGCTGTGGTATTCGCAAGGAGATGTTTCACATAAGGTGATGAAGGGCCGTATTTGGAGACCGTCTCCTTCAGTTCTTTCAATAATTTGAAGGGCACCGGTCGATGGAAACTGTTCTTGTTTCCCATCGGATCCCGTTCCACAATGACAGGGTAAGCGCCAGCCCCCTCCCACTCCTCTAAATCTATCTCCTGTCCCTCCGCCAAAGCTGCGGATAGGCTCTGAGTGAGTATGCTCAGAGGCTCCGAGGGCCCAGACCGCCCGTAGGTAAATGACCGCGCTCCTTGTGATGATTGTGACAAGGACGTGGCGGCTGGGGAGAAGGAGAGGGCATTCAGCCCAACCTCGGGAGGACTGGGAGTTCCCAAATTCCGTTGAAACTTTTTCCTGCGAGTTCCCCAGCCCTCTCTCTTGGGCGTTCCCTCCTCATCAGACTTTCCCTTTGTCTCGGGGGCTTTCCACTCCCTCTTGGGCGTTCCCTCCTCATCAGACTTTCCCTTACGGTACTTGTTAACTATCGGTCTCGTGCCACCTCTCAACGGTTTCACACCCTCTTGAACTCTCTCTTCAAAGTCCTTTTCAACTTTCCCTTTTGTTCTTCCCCTCGGGGCTCTAGAGTCCCTGCCTGCACATTCTCTTAACATACCCCATGGATATAAGGGCTTGGGGTTGGGATCATCCTCATCGGATTCCTCTTCTTCTTCTGTCGTCCCTTGAAGGGACTGCCCTGACTGGGTCTCGCCGTTTGATCGCCAGAGGGGACGGGGATCCGAGCACAAAAGTGCGGGCGACCACTTCAAAGAACGTAAAGTCCTCCTCTGTTAATACACCCGGGTTCACTCTCTCATAGGCAACCATCTGTTGTCCCACTATGTCCCATTTAGCTGGGCATAACCCACAATGCTCTAGCCAAGGGGAAACATCCCAGATCTTTTCCACAAATGTTCTACAGTCCCGAATGTGGGGCTTAAGCTCATAGATCTTACAAAGCTTATACAGCTGACAAGCAAGTACTCCTTTATCTTCGGGCTTTAAACTGGGAAAACTATTTCCCTGACCCATCCTGGCCACTTCCCAATATTAAGACTGCCTGAATCTTCCCGCAGTAGCGGGTCAAGGCCACTTCTCAATACTGAGGCTGCCTGAATCTTCCCGCAGTAGCGGAGCAAGGCTACTACTGCGGGGCAAGGCGGATTCTCCTCTCCCTACGGTGGTCCCTTGTTCGGGGCGCCAGATGCCCAGGGCGACTCCCGGGCCTTCGCCTTCTACTTACCTATCCCCGGTCCTTGGACATCTCCGGCCCTCCTCCTGGTTCGGGGGAGGGAATTCCCTCTCCCTGTTGGGGAAGGGGAATAAACAGGCAGAGCACCCAAAAGAAGTTGCAGCCAGCAAGCTTTATTCCATTTCCTCTCCTTCAGCTCTCATGGTCATCCCCTTTTATTATCCCCTGTCTCCTCCCCCCTAGCTCCCATGGGCGGGCGAGCTCCTCCCAAGTGCCTCCCCATGGGTGGAGCCATCCTGTTACCAGGGCCATCCCAGTACCTCGTGGCTTGCTAGACCACCTAGCCTGCCACGTAAGCAGGTTCGGACCCTCAGGCGTCTCACGGTCCTCACAGGGGACCCCGGTCCAGAGCTGTCCCCCAACAAAGGGCTGTTCTGTTTTTGTCTTTATATCTCTGGCAATCATTACATTTTGGGGAAGTTATTTTTGTGGAAAGACTATTACACCACTGCAGGCTGGTAACTTTTCTATACTTAATATTCCTTGAGTCAGTTGCCTGGGGCATTGAGAGGTTAACTGACTTGTCTATTGTCACACAAGTAGCTTTATATATGTCAGAATGAGGACATGAATACAAGCCAGCTCTTTATTCACTATACAATACTTTTTCATACTGAGTTTCACTTTACAAATAGACATTTAAATGTAATTTTACTATATTTTTAGGTCCACATTCTTTCCTTCCTCCCTGCCCCCATTGAGAATACAAGAAAAATGAAACCCATTAGAAATATGTATAAAATGGAAAATAAATTTCTGCATTAGCCACATAGAACAGATATTTAATAAGCATTTGTTAATTGAATTTCTGTTATAAAACCTGTTCCCTGGATTGGGAAGTTATTTTTTGCCAGCATATGAAATTTTTTTAAAATACCAAATCCTCCAAAATTTATGATGAGAGTTTTTTGTTTGTTTTGCAAGAAATGAACAAAAATTTAAAATATGCAATAATATTTGTGCTTGCCAAGTTACCAAGATACGTAAATCCTTTATAAGCAAGTGAAATACAAATTTCCCACATGGAATAGCATGAAGTGATTAAACATGTATTTTTTTTTTTTGCCTTTTCTTTTGCTGTATACCATTGTTTGAAATTGGATGCCAGAGTGATCATGAAAGTATCTGACTCCTAGAGTCAGTAGAGTCAGTATCAGACTAAGTTTCAAATGCATGAGTGTTTTCATCAGATGCTTATAGTTGGAATGTATGAACACTGTCGCCTGTTCTTACAAAATAAATCCTGTGTTCTGGACATATACATAACTTACTCATTAATAGCAGCATAGTCACTTAAAATTATTTATTTTATAATTCTTAGATTCAGGTCAAATTATGGTTGACTGAAAGATAAAAAAAAAAACTGCCTCTTTCTTGGCTGCATTAAACTGAATCATATTATAAAAAATGAGGATAATTGCTCATTTGGCAATTTATTAACATGATAATAATTACTGTTCTCATGTAAATGGATTAGGATAAGCATGATTTTTGATTGTCTTTGTTAGATGTATATTTTTGATTATTTAACTCTCAGAATATCTGGATGCTTTGACAGAGGGCTATAATTTACTTCTCCTAAAAGACTTCAAACTCAGAATTTATTATAGCTCAATTAAAAAAAATCAGCTGTGATAAATCATATATAGAGGGGCCAAAAATTCGGAGTTTGCTTTTCCTCTGCTGCTGGTGGCTCTCCATCTTTACTGTTCACTTAACAGGTTTCCTATTTCATTTTCTTTATCTGAACTGGTTCTAACATTTACTGTCTCTAATGTCACTCAAATGGGTTTTGTTTGTCATTCAAAGAGGCTATTTGCCTTTCATAGCAATGTCATGGCTGCCCTCTCCTGTCAGATTAGGAAAAGAATATCAGGGTGGATTGAAAAAATCATCTAAAATTTATTAGCCTGGCTACATGTACGTGCATCACCCTCAGACTTTTCAGCTCACTGTTTCTCTTATTTGATCTCTCATTCTGTAAATTCAGGTAGTAAAAAGGCATTTGGAAAACTCTAGGTAGGTTAACCACTTTTGAGGATTACCCATGCTAAAATACCCTATACTAATGTTTAGGTTTAAACTTGTTCTTATGGAGCTACTATATCCAATGCCTACTTACACATTTACTTAATTCTGGTCTCTGATTCTTTGAGTAAGACTTTAGACATGACAGGTATTGGTTTTTTCCTTTTTAAATGGAGATTTTAATAATTGCCTTTATCAGATCACTAGACATGGTAAGAAGTAAGGAGGTTTGAGAATATTCTCGAGGACCTACCCAGGGATTCTACAAAATGGAACAAAAGGTCACAGAAAAGGGGAAGTGGAAATTGTGTTGTGTAAGCCATTTATTGCTAGCAGACTTATCCATCACATGTTTACAGGAATTGATACTACTAAAAGGAGCTGGAGTGGTGAGTGCAGAGAGCAATTGATTTGGGGCAGAAAGGCCAAGTTTGAATCTTAGCTCATAATTCCACCTCTCTAAACCTTCGAGTTCTCATCTGTAAAATGAGAGGGTTATACTAGACTGTCCCTTGCATCTCTAAATCCTATGGAAGCTCAAGAACAAGTAATCAGAATTATGAGATCAATCTTAGAATTATTATTCTCAGAAAATAAATATTTTTAGCAATTTATTTTTTCCTATCTGTTAGATTTATTTTTATATCTCTGCTACCTAAGAAACTGCCTTGCAAAGAGTAGGCAATTTATAAATGTTTGAATTAAATTCAGCAGCCCAGCCAGAAGGATTTCTTAGCATTCATATTCGTTTGCCAGTGAACCACTGAAGCAAAAAAGAGTGGTATCTGTGTTTGTCTCCAAATATAGCAGAATTTGAGGGACAATCACAATTAACTATTGTCCAGGGCTTTTTACACTAATTTAAATATCCCAGGCTCCTTTTACTTATTTAAATGTCCCGGGCTCTCTAGGCTAATCCTCCCTCCCTGGGGCTTCGCTTGTAATCTTACCTCAAGATCTAAGTCTTTGTTGGTCCTCAGGCATCTCTGGCCCCTCCTGTCGGGGAGGGGAATAACTAGACAGAACACCTGAGTTGGCAGCAGTTCACTCTTTAATTGTTCATTCACTCCCCTCGGGATCCCCCCAATGCTCCAGTATATCTTTAGGCACCCGAGCTCCTCCCATGTTCTTCCCCGTAGGCGGAGCCTACCCTGTTACTGAGGCGTTCCCAGTACCTCTTATATTACTAGACCAGCTAGTGAGCTACGTAAGCAGGTTAACACCTCCAGGTGTCTCAACTTTCCATACAGGAGGCCAAGGTCCAGAGCTGGGCCCCAACAAACTATATACTTAACCTTTTAAGTAGGGCTATTGTGAGATTCTGTAAGGTAAGTCCTATTTTTTTCTCATATTTGGTTCTGTTTACTGGTAGCCCTCTTAGACCTTTTAAGTTCCTTTTGACCTGGTAGCACATCATACATTGAAACCAGATTCCCACCAATGCAAATCAGTGCCTGTTAGTAGTAACTGAAGTCCTTTGGGAAGCACATTGAGACTTTCACAGCACTACTAGGTGAAACTTAGTAGGGTCATCACCAGTTGTCTTGACTTATGTCTTGCCACTGGACTACAAGGACAGCACAGCTGTCTCACTTAAATCCCATTCACTTACAAGTCAAGGCACCACCCTCCTGATGTCATCGATCCTCTTCAAGAATGAAGGATGACCAATAAGCAATTTAGTACCTTGCAGAAGTGACATCAGTAGTAGTAACCTGTCCTCATGGACAGGATTCTTGTATTGCCAAGGCAATATTCACAGCACTGAGGGAGACTATGACTATGCCGGGTAATTCTGAATGGCAAAGTATAATCAACTGTCCATATATAGAAGGCAGAAGAAGAACATTCATTCAGACACCAGAAAACCAAATCCCTCACAGTAACCAAGAAATCCATCATAATAACCAAGAAGTCTATTCACATTGTCAGGTCTTGCCACAAACAAGCACCCTCAGATAAAATGTCCTTCTCTCAGGCACATCCAGCTGCCTGCTTTCCCTGTCCTTCCCAGTTCTTACTAGTCTGACCAACTTCCTCTCAGTTCTGTTCCAGTCCTGCCTGTTCCTGTTCCACCCTTCAGCAAGTTCCTGCCACCACATATGACTTAGGCTTCCATGTGATTTAAGCAGGTTACACAGGCCTTTCAATGAATGGAAAAGATCTTCCCATTTAAACTACCATTGCAATTCTGCCCATAATAACCAAGGTAATATAAAATTGGTCCCTTTAGACACAAAGAATTGTTGTGATTTTCCAAGAGCAAAAGAGACAGGAACTTGAAAAAATACTTAATCTTGGTACTACTGTAGATCAGTAACTAATATGAAATAAAAATTCATGTTGGAAATGGGATAATAAGTTGATAATTCACTATCATACATAAACATTAAAATAAAAATATCATTGCATATATCTAAGTAATGTGCATATCCTAAACACTTTCCTTTATCATATAAAAATGAAGACTTAAAGGATAATCTAATGCATGGGAATTTAGTGGTTTTTATTTCCCTGTGTAATCTCACACATTTTATTTGTTTTTCCGAAGGTGATAATTACTTTCCAGTGCTCCCTACTGTGTTTATGAATACCGGTCTCTTACAGAAGACAAATTAGGCAAAGAATATAATAACCCTACAAATGGTTCATAGTGAGGGTACAGTCTCTTTAGTATAGAAATATCCACAGAAATGAAATTGTACTTGGTCAGTAAATTATTGCTTTTCTTAATTGTCACTTGTAAGTACAGGTAGTGGGGCAATGCTAACTATCAATAATTAATAGAACTTACTGCCATCTAGCTATTTTATCATCTGGGATACTGTCAGTTCTTTTCTGTTTTTAATTCCTGTCAATTTTCTTAAACCATTTAAGACCAAAGTTGAGAGCAACAGACAAAACAAATATACACATGCATACATGCATATATACATATGCACACATAAAACAAATTAGATAAATATTAAATTTCATTAATATAATATAATGTTCCCATGTGGGGTGGCATCATTAAGTATGATCTAGGTCTGGTCTTTCTCCAAGGAGAAGATAGTAGAGAGTCCTAACTGAACCACTGGCACACTAGCTGGGGGAGGGGAATGCAAGGTCCAGGACAGTTGACAAGAGAGATACCAAGCTAGTTAGAACATAGACTGAGATTTTTGGAGTCAGGAAGCCTCTGCCATACATTAACTTTCTGGGTGACCTAAGGAACCTCTGTAAGCTTCAGCATCCTCATTTATAAAATGAGATAATAGCACTTACTTCACAGGGTTATTGAGAGGATCAAATAGGTGTGACATGAACCGGGAAAAGTACTTTGCAAAGCTTAAAGTGATAAACAGATGCTAGCTAGATGATGATGACGCTAGATTTCTATCCTCCACTTTTCTCATAAAGAACAAGCATTCAAACAGAAGCTGAATAAGAAAAGTTGTGAAAGGAATTACAGCTTTGGAGGAGGGACTGAAGTAAATGACCCAGAAGGCCCTTTTCAAATCCCTAGATTTTATAAGTACATGAACTGACACAGTGGAGAGCTTGCCTGAAAGCCAGGAAGTCCTAGCTTCAAATCTCACCTCTGACACCTGTGACCCTTGGGGAGGTCATTTAAACTCTCAATCATCTGAGCAACTGAGACTATAACTTGCAGAGTGCCTGCCTGTCCTTGTTTCCTATTACTTCCTTCCTATCCTTGTCCCTATGTGGTAAGAGAATTCTTACCTAGGCCAAGGCTTGGGTCATTACTGGCTTAAGCATGTGGTGACAGATACTCAAGCCCGAGATGCACATAGTTCCCCCCAGGGAGCAAAGGCCCATTTTTAAAATAACAGTTTCCAAAGAACTAAGATTGAAGGTAATTCAAAGGACAATAGAGAGGGCCTGAAGGGCATGAGAAGGATGTAGCTTATTAAGAAAGAAGAATTGTGGCTGACTATCATATCAATGCTTTAGCACAGACTCTCCCCCATGTCTGAAATGCCGTATCTCCTTACTCCAAACCTAGTGCCCTTCAAAGTTACAGCTCAAATGCCATCTCCTTTAAGAATACTTTCCTGATGGATTTTTCCATGTTATTATCTCCCTGTCAATTTACTGTGTATTTATTTTGTATATAACTCACAGAGGACAAAGACTGTCTCAATAGGGCCTGGTCTATGGTGGCACATAACAGATAGCACTACGTAAATACTAGAAAATTTGCGAAACACTTGTTATACTGTTTGATCCTCACAAAGAACCCTTGGAGGTAAATGTCTTTATATCCATTTTACAAAAATATCCATTTTAGAGCTGATGACATTAAGGCTAACAGGTTAAATGGCTTGTGTTGGGTCACACAGCTGCAAATGTGTGAGGAATTTTTCAAATTTAGACTCTGCTCATGACAAGTTCTACATTCTAGCCTTAGAATGCCTTAGAATGACTGATGGATGGATGGGTCACCAGGGAACGTTGGCTCCTGTGGTGAGGCTAGTGGAGGGTTCACAAGCTCCACTGATATCTGGGGTGACTTCAGAAGGTCCAGAGAATGCTCCCCATCCCTGTGGGCAGAGCTCCAGCAGAGGACTTCACAGTGGACAGAAGTTGCTATGGACAAGAAAGAATCATGGGATAAGTTGGCCTAAGACAGTAGGAGCTGCTACAAGATTGCTGCCACCTCAGGATTCACACCTCCGGGTTGTCGGTGGCCTCTCCCTGTGGTACCTGGTAAAGCCGTGCTAGATGCCCAGATGCCATCCTGGCCATTCCTCCTCCCCCCCCCCCCCCCCCCCCCCCCGCCTTGCACTCCTCACCCCCAGTTCTCAACGTTCTTTCCCCATTAGAATGTCAGCTCATGGCGAGGGGGCCCTCGCTTTCTTGTTGCGTGTTTCTGTCCTCAGTGTTCTGCTGCACCTGGCACACAGCAGGCATTCAATAAATGCTTGTGGATTGACTCCTTGGTATATCCCTTTCCACATGTCCAAGAACTGTTATCTCCAGGATCTCCGCATAGGCTGACCTAAAAACACCTTTTCGGAGGACATAGCGTCTTTGACCCCATGGGGGTCCTACGATCACCATAGGCCGTCCCACCCCGGCACCCGTAGCTCCGCCAGGCACCCTGCTTCCCGCAGGTCCCGCCACAGCCGCCAATCAATAGGGCACGCGCTCCTGTGATGGCCCGGCTGTTCACAGAGCCGGGGCACGCAGCACCTCTTCCCCTCCATGCCCACACCCAGTCCTGGTGCCCCGCCCTCTCCACCACAGTCCCATCACACTCCTGGGTGCGCCCCCACCTCTCCCTCCACTCCAGGCTCCACTTCCCCGGCCCTGTTCACTCCCAGCTCGCAGCCATGGAGAGCTACGAGGCCCTGATGAACCTGGCCGAGAGGCTGAGGAAGGCCGGCTTCCACGGCCTGTCCAAGGCCCACGTGGAGCTGCTGGCGTCCTACAGGTTCAGCCCCGAGAGACGCCAGTGGGAGCTGAGCATGTGCGTGGTGTGCTGTGGGGACTTCCGTGCGACCACAAGTTCCACGCCAAGTGCGTGGACAAATGGCTGAGGGAGAACAGGACCTGCCCCATCTGCCGGAAAGCAGCCAGAAAACTTCCAGCAAGCTGCCTCGGGGGGCGACGGCGGCTCAGTGAGCCTGGGGGGCTGTGTGGGGCTCACTGGGCCTGGGGGCCATCCCTCGCCCCCTCCAGCCTAGATCCTAGGAGCGGCCTGCTGTGGACCTAGGGCTGCTTCTCCATGAGGCCCGAGCTTGCCTTGCCTCTGCAGGCCCTGTGCCATCTTCAGCATTTGACTCTTTCGGGTGCCCTGTTCTGTTTCTGGCAATGTCTGCTTTGGCTTCTACCTTTTCTCCCCGCCCCCCATGACCTCCTCTACGTTCACCATGGGAAGCCCGAGCCCTCAGAGACGCCATCTTGGCCCCCTCCTCCACCCTGCCCTTCCGCCATATTGCAGAGAAGACTTGAGGCCTTGGAGAGCTTAGACTTGACGACCCCGCGCGGGGCTTAGCGAGCCTTGCCCCGGCCCTCCTCGTCGGGACCCACACTGCCCGGGAGTCCAGATCCCCAGGATCGAGGCCAAGGACAGCCGCCCCAGAACTCCATGGAATGTTCCCTTGTGCTGCCGCGGGGCTGGGTTCCGAAAGTGCCTGCTTTGGCCCAGAGGACACGAGGGATCCGGGAGCCCTGCGGGCGGGCTCGGACTGCCGTCAGATTTCCCTCCGGCGTTCCCTGGCAGGCGGCAGCCGCCCAAGCCCACAGTTCCCGGTTTTCTTCCAGTTTCAGAGCAGACATTACTTCCCGCAGGAGCTGAGCCTGCCCCACGTGACCCTGTTGTGTGTAAACGTGCGTGTGTTTCATGCTTCCTGCTTTCTTGAGTACACTGAGGTTCGTGAGCTCGGAGACTTGCTTCGTGTCCTCACTGCCTGGCCATGTTGCTGACCGTCAGGGGCCTGATAGACGCTTTTATGAAATGTGAATGAGACGGCCGAAGGGAGGCTGAGCTCGAAGGGAAGGAGGAGGGCCCTCGCATCCTGCAGGCCCGGGCCGCCGGGATTCGTGGTCAGACACTCCGCCTTCGTTGTTTTGGGTTCATACACTTCTGTCTGGACGACATTCAGCTTTGGGGGGAGAAGACGCACCCACTGGAAGGCAGCAGTCAAACTTGTATGATTACGGTGCTTGCTGAATAAGCACGTCTGAAACACCAAGTGGGAACGCTGGTTTGGCCCTGTAGAAGTAGGTTCTTGTGACCTGAGAAGGCGAGAATGGCAGAAACAAGACCCACGCGGAAGCGTGCGGTTCCCACAAACTGAGTATCGATAAAGGCTGGAAGGGGAAAATCGTTTCCAGCAGGAATCGCCTTGCTAAAGTCACAGTTTTGTGACTGGAAATAAATCATCCCAGAGTTGGTGGTAGTGTTTGGCAGACTGAGGGAAAAATGGAGATTATTTTTTTTTCCAGGCCTTTCTTGTCAAAGACCACAGGAAAAACAATGGGAAAAGCTACGGGAGGTAATATTCACCTGGAAAAAAGGTGCAGAGATTTCAGGGCCCAAGGATTGGAAGGCACGAGCAGGTAAGGTGCTAACTAGAGAAACGAAGGTGAGGAGAGCAGTCAGTCTTCTGTTAGCCAGAGCGGGGCAAGTGGACCCAAACAGGAAGGTTTTCAGGTTCACAGATCTCCAGAGTCCAAGATGGAAAAGAAGGCTAACGCTGAATCCAGGTTATATTGAGGTTATAAACAAACATTTATCTTTAGAGCAGTGATGCTCTCCTTCCCCACCCCGAGTGTATAGGCTCTAGGAAGAGCTAGGGGCCAGAGGTACAGTCCCTATTTTCTGAAACAACTTGGGTAAGCTAGCCTGGGACGTTTCTCCACCTCAACTGACCCAAAGACAACTGGATAGAAAGGGGGAATACTCCTTGATGGGGAGGTGGTCCTGTGGGTGGGAAATACCAGTGAGGGATAAGTTTACCTGGAGTGAAAATAGTCTTGTTTTAGGTTGCCTAAGAATGAGATATTCCTATTAGAGCCTTTTTGTGATATTTGGGGCTGCGGGAACCAGGTATGCCAGGTATCTTACAAAGGGTTTTAAAAAGCCTGAGGTGAGTGAAAACAGTAAGAACATGGCTGAGAGAATGAACCTGGAGAATGGTAAAGAACACTACCTGGTATAAAAGAGCTGAACTGAGTTTGTGAGCAGTCACAAAGTCATTTTTCATAGTTTTGTCCAAAATCACTTTAATTATATGAAAAACTAAGGGCAGTTAAGGGGAGTCTGTGCCTTTTTACTCTAAATTCCTCTTTTTTCTCAAATGAGCATGGCAAGATAGGAGAATATGATAATCAGGCTTCTTTCTCTCTCTCACCTGAATTGAGTTAACAGACATAGGAAAGAGGATATTTGATGTTTTAAAAGATGTCACAGAAATGGCAGTAGGCTAAAAGTTAATTTGGAAAGAGATTTCAGAATACTGGATGTGACAAAGTTAATGTACACAAATTCTCTGTAATAAAGTTGCTCATTTTTGCTTGTTTGTTACCTCATGAATTGAAAGTTCCTTCCCACAATGCAGGTGGGAATCCTGCCTATTATCTGGACTTCTCAGTTCTTTACAGGGTGTTCACTACAGAGGGTCCCCTCAATGTGCTAGAAGACTTGCTCAATATCTCATTATATTTCGTGGGTAGCATTAAAGCACTCTGGCCATCCACCAGTCATCCCTTATTCTTGACATGTGGCCAGCCCATATTGCTTTCTATCATATAATGCTTATTGACGTCTTCTGCTTTGGTCTTTGGTCATGTATTTCAGCTTGCTCAAACCCAGCAAAACTTTCCATTGCCCTGTATGTGATATTAATGTTTAATTTTCAGAGACTTGTGTTCTCTGTCCCTGTGGGATACAGGAACACCAATAAAATGTTCTTATTGATGATAATAGGCCTTAGGTTCCTTAGGAACCTTAGGGTCGTTAAAGTAACTTTATGATTTCCAGCCCATTTTTATCCTATTCATCTGTGGGCTCAATTCTTGGTCTGTCTATATTGTCTGTCCCTCGGGGGCAGAGCAAAGATGGCAGAGTAGAAAGATGCACATACACAAAGCTCCGAACCCACAGCCCATAGAACATCTGTTAAAAAGAACTCCCGGTGAATTCTGGAGTAGCAGAGGCCAGGGAACGGTGGAGGGGAGGAGATTTCTGTTCCAGAGAGCCCTGCAAACCTCTCACAAAAGGTCTGTTGCGCTGCAGATGTGGAACCAAGCCCAGCCCTTCTGTGGCTGCACAGCACCAAGAGGAGCAGATCCGAGCAGGCTTCAGAGACGGAATCTCCAGCTGCTGGATGGGTCCCTCCACCCGCAAGTGACGGGGGTTGGTGAGAGGGTCTCTTTGGCTAGTCGAGAGGGGAGTGGGGTGCCCACATAACTCAGGCTCCCTAGGGAGGCAGCAGCTGAGGCAGCGGCAGACCAGGGCTCCCCAAGCAGGCAGGAGCCTGGATCCATTGTTGAAGGTCTCTGCATAAACCTCCTGAGGGAACTGAGCCCCGTGAGGTGGCCCTGCCCCCACCTGAGCAGCTGAATTTAATCTCCCACTGACTAGCAGCCCTGACCCCGCCCAAAGCCCTGACGCTGGGAAGCAGCATTTGAATTTCAGACCCCAAGCCCTGGCTGGGAGGATCCAGAGGCAAAGTGGGTGTGGAGTGAATATTCAGAAGGCAAGTCACTGGCTGGGAAAATGCCCAGAAAAGGGAAAAGAAATAAGACTATAGAAGGTTACTTTCTTGGTGAACAGGCATTTCCTCCCTTCCTTTCTGATGAGGAAGAACAATGCTACCATCAGGAAAAGACATAGAAGTCAAGGCTTCTGTATCCCAGCCCACCCAATGGGCTCAGGCCATGGAAGAGCTCAAAAAGGATTTTGAAAATCAAGTTAGAGAGGTGGAGGAAAAGCTGGGAAGAGAAATGAGAGACATGCAGTCAAAGCATGAACAGCAGGTCAACACCCTGCTAAAGGAGACCCAAAAAAATGCTGAAGAAAATAACACCTTGAATAATAGGCTAACTCAATTGGAAAAAGAGGTTCAAAAAGCCAATGAGGAGAAGAATGCTTTCAAAAGCAGAATTAGCCAAATGGAAAAGGAGGTTCAAAAGCTCACTGAAGAAAATAATTCTTTCAAAATTAGAATGGAACAGATGGAGGCTAATGACTTTATGAGAAACCAAGAAATCACAAAACAAAACCAAAAGAATGAAAAAATGGAAGATCATGTGAAATATCTCATTGGAAAAACAACTGACCTGCAAAATAGATCCAGGAGAGACAACTTAAAAATTATGGGCCTACCTGAAAGCCATGATCAAAAAAAGAGCCTAGATATCATGTTTCACGAAATTATCAAGGAAAACTGCCCTGAGATTCTAGAACCAGAGGGCAAAATAAATATTGAAAGAATCCACAGATCACCTCCTGACAGAGATCCAAAAAGAGACACTCCTAGGAACATTGTGGCCAAATTCCAGAGTTCCCTGGTCAAGGAGAAAATATTTCAAGTAGCTAGAAAGAAACACTTCAAGTATTGTGGAAATACAATCAGGATAACACAAGATCTAGCAGCTTCTGCATTAAGGGATTGAAGGGCATGGAATAGGATATTCCAGAAGTCAAAGGAACTAGGACTAAAACCAAGAATCACCTACCCAGCAAAACTGAGTATAATACTTCAAGGGAAAAATTGGTCTTTCAATGAAATAGAGGACTTTCAAGCATTCTTGATGAAAAGACCAGAGCTGAAAAGAAGATTTGACTTTCAAACACAAGAATGAAGAGAAGCATGAAAAGGTGAACAGCAAAGAGAAATCATAAGGGACTTACTAAAGTTGAACTGTTTACATACCTACATGGAAAGACAATATTTGTAACTCTTGAAACATTTCAGTATCTGGGTACTGGGTGGGATTACACATACACACATGCACACACACACGAACACACACATAGAGACAGAGTGCACAGAGTGAATTGAAGAGGATGGGATCATATCTTAAAAAAATGAGATCAAGCAGAGAGAGAGAAATATATTGGGAGGAGAAAGGGAGAAATGGAATGGGGTAAATTATCTCTCATAAAAGAGGCAAGCACAAGATTTATTAGTGGAGGGATAAAGAGGGGAGGTGAGAGAAAAACATGAAGTTTACTCTCATTACATTCCACTAAAGGAAGGAATAAAATGCACACTCATTTTGGTATGAAAATCTATCTTACAATACAGGAAAGTGGGGGATAAGCAGGGTGGGGGGGATGATGGAAGGGAGGGCATGGGGAGGATGGAGCAATTTGAGGTCAACACTCATGGGGAGGGACAGGATCAAAAGAGAAAATAGAAGTAATGGGGGACAGGATAGAATGGAGGGAAATATAGTTAGTCTTATACAACACGACCATTATGGAAGTCATTTGCAAAGCTACACAGATTTGGCCTATATTGAATTACCTGCCTTCCAAAGGGAAGGGGTGGGGAGGGAGGGAGGTAAAGAAGTTGGAACTCAAAGTTTTAGGAACAACTATCGAGTACTGTTCTTGCCACTATGAGATAAGAAATACAGGTAAAGGGGTATAGAAAGTTATCTGGCCCTACAGGACAAAAGAGAAGATGGAGACAAGGGCAGAGAGGGATGATAGAAGAGAGCGCAGATTGGTGATAGGGGCAATTAGAATGCTTGGTGTTTTTTGGGGGGGAGGGGACAAAAGGGGGGAAAATTTAGAACCCAAAATTTTGTTAAAATGAATGTTAAAAGTTAAATAAATAAAATATCTATATATCTATATATCTATACCTATATCTATATCTATATCTGTATTTATCTATCTGTCTATCTATGTATGTATGTATGTATCTATCTATCTATCTATCTATCTATCTATCTATCTATCTATCTATCTATCTATCTCTGTATCTATCTATAGTCTGTCCCAGATATACATACTTACGAATAAACTCTAGAATCATACGGACAATAGACATCTTTCATCTCCTTGGTCTTTTCTCTGTGATGTGTGGTCTTTTCTCTCTTGAGTGTGTGAATGTAATTTTGATATCTTTACTCAATTTAATCAGTATTTACTCAGTTCATTATGATTTGATGTGTATCAATAATTGAAATGAGTTATGTAGAACAGAATTAAGTTTGATTTAGTTAATGCTGCAAAAATAAGAGTAATGTTTATTAACCCATCATGTACTCATTATGACATTTCTACTTGATTTATACAATAGATTTATACTTTATTAGTTAGGCCTGTTCCAGGAGTTTATATTAACTTGTGTTAGGAATTTTGTTGTAGTAGCACCATCTTCCCCACCACTCCCCATTTCGCCTAAGAGAGAACTGTACTTAAGAAAACACAGCTTCCTTGTTCTCTTGCCATAATGTTCTGAACAGGCAGTAGAATGTCCCATAATACTGCTGACAAAGTAGTGGTAGTTAGACATTTTCTTTAGCCAGTCAGGAGGAGATCCCACCTCCATCCTATTCTGAAGATGAATGTTCACAAATTGGGATACCTCTTTAGTGATTGCCCAAGGTCAATAAAAATGGCTGGCAGATGAGCAGAAGGATCCTTGACTGCAAGGAAAGTATTGGACCAAATTGTTTATGGACCACTGGTCTCCCTAATTAATTGATCTTTCAGAGCTCTCCTTCAGTTTTCTTTTGTTGCAGATTAGAATTTTGCAGCTCACAAGGAGACTCAGCAATGCCATGGGACTTGACGAATTCAACACAATGCCATCATAAAGAAGCTTGGAAAGCCTCCTTGACTTGGACTTTGCTGGATCTCTTCCAACACAGTAGCAAGTATCTTTGGTGAGCATACATCTTCCTGTTTTAGGCCTCACCAGATATTTATGAACAGAGGGTTTCCAAAGAAGGTTATTTATATTGTTCAATTTTTTTCTAGGAACCCAAAATAATTTTGATATATTTATTAATTATTTACCAATTATTAAATGTTTACTCTGTAATAGGGCAGATAAGTAGTGGCATAGAGCATGAGGCCTGGATTTGGGAAGGCTTCTTCTTGAGTTCAGATCTGGCCTCTGACACTCATCTTCATCTGCAGAATGAGCTGGAGAAGGAAATGGCAAACCACTCCAGTATCTTTGCCAAGAAAACCCCAAATAGGGTTATGAAGAATTGTACATGACTGAAAACAACTGAACAACAACAGCAAATTATGTGGTAAGTATAAAATGAAACAGTTCATATGCAAAAGGAGCTTGTAGGGAAAGATAATTTGTTGGGGAGAAAAAAAACCTATGTTATGTCGTTATATTCTACAGAGTCAGATGTTCTTTTGTAATCAACAAACAAGCTTAATGAGATTTTATATCCCCTACATCTTAATTGTGAAATGGCAAAGATGTGGTACATTGTTTTATATATATATATTGCTAGTCAAAGATTGCTTGGCTGTCCTCAATTCAAATATAAATTATTCTTACAAAGATTTTGTATAGATGGTAGTCATAGTTGTATAAATATGGGTCAGTATTCGTTGATTTCTCTTATTTATAAAGTGCTGACATTTTTCTTTTCCATACTTTTGTCATCCTTCTCTTCTTCAGATACCTCTATATCAATCCTTCACTACCCTAGTATGCAAGTCACCTCCATTGTATATGTTTCTTGTATACATTTGATCCAATTTGATGGCTTCCTACAGCTCTATTTTTATTGTCATTTCTATCTGTGTTAGCTTCACTGTCTTTGATGGAGAAACAAGTTTGTTATGTTTCTTACAAATCTTTTCCATTTTTCTTCTCTTACTAGTTTCCTTCCATATTCTTCCTCACATGCCCTTGAGGTGACTTTACTTAGTGGTATATATTGCCAGCCTTTTAAAAAATTGATTTTACTCTCCACTGCTTCTTTCTTCTTTTTGAGACGATTTTACTCATGCTGGCCTATCATCTGTTTTTAGCTTAGAGGATAGAGATGACCAGTCCGCTGAGGCCCAAGGGCTGGTGACCTGCACCAGTCCCTGGCATTTACCTAACCATTGAAACTTGCCCAAGTTCAGTTCTGGGGAAGCCTGAATTTGTAATAAATGAAGTAGGATTCCTATTTTTATATTCAATAGTTCATCATCCCTACCTCCAGAATCCTAAGGAAAGTTGTTCATTACATAATACAAATAGTTACGACTCAAATCTAAGAATTTTCCCAGAAAGGAAAAAAAACATAAAAACAAGTACTCAAGGTACTAATGTGAATCAAGTATGTTTCACAACTGTTTCAGGTTATTTCTACAAAGAAAAAATAATGCTAAGCATAATCTAATCACTACATGCATTATAGAATGATTATAGAAAAGAAGTTAGTACCTCATTTCCAGAAATTATGGCAACTTACTGGAAGGCTTTTAAGCCTTGTAAAAGCATAACAATTTGGCAGGTCTGTTTATTAGCCATTTCATATTTCACTTCTCCACTGGATATTGAGCACATAGCTAATCTTCCATCTTTCTGATGACTTCCCTCTTGGTAATAGTTGAACTGTCTGATGCAGGTGCTTCCCCCTCCTGTTATCTACTGATGATCAGGTTGGAAAACATTGTACCAATTTGTCTGTGGGAATTGTTGCTGTTGCAGTTTTTCTAGATCCTTCTACTGCACAAGGTCAATGATAAAGAAAACATGGAGAGAGGCAAAGGTAGCCAGAGTCTGTGGTACAAGTGTAGCTAGTAGAGCCTGCTCTTCATGTGAGTGGGCAGTGACCCCCATCAGCATTATGTAGGGGCAGAGAAGGGCCATTGACCACTCTCAATAAGAATACATTTTGTCTTCTGTAGGGCTATAATTACTTGTTTAAATCAAAATAAACACATACACAGACACATACACACACATATATATGTCTGCATATGTGTATATAAATACACATAGACATACTTGGAGCTAAGTGGCACAGTGAATAGAGTGTCAGACATGGAGTCAGGAAAACTCATTTTCCTGAGTTCAAATCTGGCCTCAGATACTTACTAGATGTATGACCCTGGGCAAGGCACTTAACACTGCCTCAGTTTCCTTATCTGTAAAAGGATCTGGAGAAGGAAATGGCAAACTACTCCAGTAGCTTTGCCAAGAAAATACTAAATGGAGTCACAAAGAGTTGAACATGATTGAAAATGACTAAAAAACAAATATATATATATATATATGTACTATACACACACATATATTTACATACTAATATATACATACACACACAGAACCCTTAGATTTCTTTATGACTGACGATCAGGAAACCTATGTTCTGCTGGAGCATACTCAGTTCTACTACTGGTTAGCCATATGACCTTGACCGCTAGATGACTCTGGACCTCAATTTTCTAATGTGCAAAATGAAAGAATTGTTCCTCTAATGTAGGATCATTTAAAGTATGATTCTAAGAGAGAAGAATTCTGAACTACACTTTAAAATAACAAAGATATAGGAATATAAATGCAAATTAGGAATATTCAAAGGTAGTGACTATAATTATGCATATATCAAAAGCCAATGCCAAAAGGAAGATAATGTTTTTTGTAAAATGTACCTTATTGGATTATAGTACACAAAGAAACCTTCCGACATCTCAGTGTACCCTCGAGGCAGTGTAAACACAATTGAATTTCAAAAAGTCATCAAATATTTACAGAATGTAAGAATTAATGTAGCAAAAGGTGATAACATGCAAATAAAATCTGACTACACAAAGAAAAGCAGTAACATTGGCTATGCAAACTAGGAAGATTGTAATGTGAAGGAGTTTCAAAAGGAAATGTTGAGTAGTATACAAGGAGTGTAATTAAAAAGATTGCTAATAAATAAGCAAATAATTAGAGGCTGCCTGGCAGAGGGGATAGGCAGCCTCTCAGAAGACCTGCGTTCAAGCTCTGCCTCTGACATAATGTCTGTGTGGGCCCTGATCAGTCTCTCAGGCAACTCTCTAAGACTATATGTAGTAGGGTGTTTCCTCATCAAGAGTTCCACATACAAATTAAATTCTAGGTCTAATACACAAATAAATTATGCGTTATCTCTTAAAATTCTTTGCATAATTGTTACCTCAATCACGACTAATTAAAATGAAGGTAAGAAATTTAAGGATTATAAGCAGATAGTCTAGAAAAAGACCGTTTAGTTTAGTTTTTTTTTTAATTTAACATTCATTTTTTTTTTAAAAATGAGTTCCAAATTCTCTTCCACAATCTGTCCCTCCCCCAGACCCTGAAAAAGCAAGCAATATGATTATTGCTTGCAATTTAGTTTTAAAGATTACATTTTTCTTTAGTATATTAAGGACCAGTTATCATCATGGAAGCTCAGAGGAAGATGTGTTAGTGGGAAGAAAACCAGAAAAAACCAATAGAGACAGGCAATTGGGCATACATCCTTTCTTTATACCTTAATATCTGTTGGCTTCTTTGTGCCTCACTTTTCTCATCTGTACTGAAATAGATCTCTGATCCTATTAATTTGGGAATTTCCTCTAATGATGCACATCACAACTTATTCACGCCTGGCCAAACTGCAACTTTGCTTTCATCTGCCCATAGCTTCATCACAGGAGATTCACCCTGTATGCTTGAGGTCTTCCTTGACTTCTTCTCATATTGCGGGGGTACCAGTGTAGCACTTTAACAATCTCACTGTCATCCCACATTCTTGCTATGTGACCAGCCTATCTTTGCCTTTCATGCAGTGTTTTTGATAACACCTTTTACAAATGTTCTCTTTTTGAGTCGGTTATAAGTTTGAGTTAGTTATAAGTTGCATCCTGTTCATAAATACCATGTTCTTCTCCATTGCCCTCTGTGTGATACTCAATTTTAGTTCTTTGAAAGCAGTTGTATTCTATGCCTTGATGCCATAAAGCAACAATAATTGAACATCAGAATTGAAAATGATGGGTCTTTTTCATCTGTGAAATCGAAATAATGACAGCGTCTCACTGTGATCCTTGAATAAGATAATGGGTCATCATTTTGTACAACCATTTGAGAATAGGATCTTTATTGTTATGCCTGCCACAACATACCGAACTTTGGCTTGAAATAACTTGAGTGTACCATCTTCATCTTTGGGGAAGTAATTTAGACTTTAAAACTTCACTGTCCTTTTGGTGAGAAAGTTATTAAAATTGTGAGCAACGTTAGATCTGGGGTGCTATCTTGATAGGTGGTCCTCACAGACATCTAACTAGGCTGATCCTCATTGACTTCCCTAAAAAGGGAATAATCAGTTTAGAAAAATAGGGGGTATTCTTGCTCCATGGCAGGCTAGTTTCCTGAGCTGAACTTTTGGTACTAGTGACTCATTTTCTTAGTAGTTTGAAAGCATTGATCCTTTCAATTGAATAATACAATTTTTAATGCCCTTAGGGTACCAGCTATTAAATGTGCTACTGAGAATTAAGTGTGAGGCTCTAAATGTAGTTAATATTATAATGAAACTACAATTTTAAAGCCAAAAACTGAAGTATTGGATAAAGAGAGGGGGAAGAATGAATGGTACTAATATAAATGTGCTCATCATGAGGAAAGCTCTTTAAATGACTCAAATATTTGGTGTTTAAAACTGAAAAATTCTTCTAGGACCCATAATTCTGTTAACTCTTAACATTTTAATGTGACTTCATTCAAGCTTAGAATTGTCTCCTACAGCAGAAAGCATTAAGAACTAAAGTTATTGTCTCTGCTTTGTAATTTAATGTGAAGTATCTTTTGCTACAATGGAATTAATTAGATAAATCTACTGTATGTGTAACATTAAGTCAATGGAGTATAACTCGAAAATTCATTTGTACTCCTTGAGAATCCTAGTGGACTATAAGGTGAACAAAAACCTGTACAGTTCACATCCCACTCAATAGTATTGCTAGTATTAAAGTTGTTCCCACTTAGTAAGGTCAATATTTACCTGTGTTTTAGGGTTCTAACAGATTAGGGATGAACAAAACACTCTGGGTAAATTAAGAGCTGACCTAAACCCTATATCAAATTTGACCCTAAACTTTTGGGAAGATTGAATTTCTGTTACATGCATCATTATTTCTTGATTTCAGCCAGTGCTAGGGCTCAGGATAATGGTGAGAAGATTCAGAAGAAGCTATTCTTGCACATTTTCAGATCTTCTGGATGCAAGACTTTAAAAAAAAAATTGCAGGGTTTAGAGGAAAGGAGAGTCTTGTTGAAGAGTGTTATTTTACAAAAACTTCACTTTCCTCCATTATATGCATTGTACTCTGCTGGCTGCTTGAGACAGAAAGATTTTAAAAAGTCACAATTCCTACACCCAGGGAATTCAGGTTCTGCTGAGGGAATAGGATAATGTTACATGGAGGCCAAGGAGAGATAAAGAAAAAAATGTGTTCTAGAAATTAAGGAGGGAGAGGATACTTTGAAATAGAATAGATCATAGAAGACTTCAGCAAGGAAGTAATGACCTGTCCCTTGAAGGAAAAGGATTTGAAAGATAAAAATGAGACAAACATGCTTTCTGGAAATAAGATGGCCTACTTAATTGTACAGAAGTGACTTGTGGCCAAAATGGTTCCCTGAATAAAGATAGGCAGACTATTTCTGCTGCACCTATTTCAGCAAAAACCTAAAAGTCATATCAGGCTGAACAGTGATCAAAAATTACAATAGAAACCACACAAAGTGACCACTTTCAATGACTTTTCCTCCTCTCATGCATTCCTCAGTACTTTACAATCTGGCTTTTTTTATCTTATCACTCAACTGAAACTGTTGTGTCAGTTACCCATGTTCTCTTATTTGCCCATTTGATGATCTCTTCTCAGTCCACACCTTTCTTGATCTGTTTGCTGCATTTGCCTCTGCTAACTTTCCTCCTAGATAATATTTTCTTTCTGGTTTTCATAGCACTACTTCCATTTATCTGACCATGTCTCCATTGCTAGTTCATCGTCCTTACCTTTAGGTACCATGGAACCTTTAGATGGGTGATCCTTAGAGTTCTTTCCTAGGTGCACTGTTTTTTCTCCTTCTCTCTCTTGGTAACTTCATCAGTTCCCATGAGTTTGACTATCATCTCTATGCATATGACATATATATCTATATCTTTATCAATTTCATCCTCTTCCTTGAGCTTGACTTTCATATCACCTATTAATTGCCTGTTGAATGTTTCAAATTATTTGTCCCAAGGGCAACTTAAACTTAACATATCTACAATTGAAATTAGTTTTCCCTTAAACCTTCCCCACTTCCGAATGTCCCTATTTCCATCGAAGGCATTATTATCCTAACAGTTTTACAGGTTCATAATATCTGCATTATCCTCTCCCATATCCAACATAGGCAATCAGCTGCAAAATCTTGCCATTTTACGTTACCTATATCTCTCACATATGACCCCTTCTATCCCCTCACACAGCTGTCATTGTAGCTCAGGCCTTCATCCATTTTTATTTAAATTATTGCAACAGATTCCCAATTGGTTTCTCTGCCCACTTGGTCTCTGCCCACTTCAGATTGTCCTATACAAGAATGTCAGAATAATTTTCCTTAAGCAAAAAATTGACCATGTGACTTCCTTACCCAAGCAACTCTGGTTGAAAAATCTTCCTTTTATCTTTGGAATAAAATATAAATCTCCCTTTTTAGCTTTTAAATTCCTATACAACTGTGCCCCAATCTATCTTTCAAGAATCATTAGATATTACTCTCTCCCTCTTATTGGGCTCCAGCTAAGCTGACCTCTCTGTTTCTCATTCATGATACTCTGCTTTCTCCATGTCCTTTCTCAATCTCTTAATGTCTGCAGTGCAATCCGTCCTTATTTCTACCTCATTTTTTTCTTATCTCATATGTTAATGCCACTTTTCCCAAACTGCCTTGCTTTAAACAACTTTACATATATTTACATTTATTTGTTTCTAGCTACGTAATTGCAATTTAAATGGAAAGATCTTTCTCATTCATTAATAGGCCCATGTGACCTGCTTAAGTCACCTGGAAGCTTCACATATGGTCGGAGGAGCTTGCTGAATGAGCAGAACAGGAAGGAAGAAGTGGATGAGTGAGTGCAGTCTGGTCAGAGGAGAAAGAATGCAGGCAGGCACAGCTTTAGCTTGTGAGTGTTTGTTTGCTTGTGAGAAGGCCCTGGCAGAGGTGGGGAGGCTTGGGAATGGCTTTGCCCCTGCAGCCATCATATTTATTAACTTCTTGGTCACCATGCCAGTTTTTGTCTTCTGGTTCTAAGATTTGGCTTTCTGGTGTCTAAATGAATGTTTATCTTCTTATGGAGAGTCTGTTATACTTTGAGATTAAGGACTGCTCTAGCATATTCATAGTTACCACCGTGAATATTGCCTTGGAAATATAAGCTATTGTTATTTATTATTTTATTATTATTATATTATTAATATTATAAATACTGTTATTTATACAGTGTATATTTACTTGCCAACACCATTAAGATGCAAGTTCCTTCTGAGATGAAGTTTAATTCTTTGCATTTGTACCCGCATCACCTATGTCCAATGGCCTGGGACACAGAAGATGATAATACTTATTGACTGATTGCTTGATTGAGGAGAACTTAAGTGATATCTTATTTTGTAATATTTTATTTTTCCCCAATTACATGCAAAAACAATTATTAACATTTTTTAAGTTTTTAAGTTTTGCAAATTTTTAACGTTTTTCCAAATTCTATCCCTTCCTTCCTCCCCTCTTCCCTCCCTAAGACATTTTCATAATACTCATTATGTGCAAGAAGATGCAAATGAAATAAAGTGAAAATAGTATGCTTCATTCTGTATTCAGACTACATCAGTTCTTTTCAGACAGCATTATCTGCAAATAGTATTTCTCATTATGAGACTTTTGGAATTGTCTGGAGTCATTGTATTGAGGAGAATAACCGAATCTTTCACAGTTCTTCGTTGTACAATATTGCTGTTACTGTGTATGGTGTTTGCCTAGTTGGGCTCACTTCACTTTGTATCAGTTCATGTAAGTTATTTCCAAGTTTTTCTGAAATCATCTTGCTTGTTATTTCTTCTAGCACAATAATATTTCATTATAGTCATAAATACCACAACTTGTTTAACCATTCCCCAGTTGATGGGCATCCCTTCAATTTCCAGTTCTTTGTCACCACAAAAAGACCTGCTATGAATATTTTTGTACAAATAGGGCCTCCCTTCCCCCCTCCCCCTTTTTATATCTTTGTGATACACATCTAGCAATGGTATTGCTGGATCAAAGGGTATGCAGAGTTTTATGCTTTCTGGCATAATTCCAAATTGTTTTTCAAAATGGTTGGATCAGTTCATCAGTTCACAACTCCATCCAAGGTGCATTGGTATCCCAGTTTTCCCACAACCCCTCCAATATTTATCTTGTTTCTTTTTTTTTTTTTTGTTGGTCATATTACCCAATCCAATAGAAGTGAAGTGGTACCTCAGAGTTGTTTTAATTTGCATTTCTCTAATCAGTAGTGATTTAGAGCATTTTTATATGACTGTAGATAACTTTGATTTCTTCTTCTGAAAACTACCTGTTTATATCCCTTGACCATTTATCAACTGGAGAATTATTTGTATTCTTATAAATTTGACTCAATTCTCTATATATTTGAGAATTAAGTGTTTTATATGAGATACTGTAAAAAACATCCCATTTTCTTGTAATTTTGGCTACATTAGTTTTATTTGTTCAAATTTAAAAAAAATTCAAAATGTTTCATTTTACATTTTGTAATGCTCTCTATATCTTGTGTAGTCTTAAATTCTTCCCTTATCCATAGATGTGATAGGTAAACTGTTTTATGCACTCCTAATTTGCTTCTGCTATCACTGTTTATGTCTAAATCATGAACTCATTTTGACCTTATTTTGGTATATGGTATGAAAAGTTGGTCTATGATTAACTTCTACCATAGCGTTTTCCAGTTTTCCCATCAGCTTTTGTCCAACAAGTTTTTGTCCCTAAAGCTTGACTCTTCGGTTTTATCAAATGCTAGCTTACTGTAGCCATTTAGTATAATGTATTGTGCACTAGTATGTTCTACTGATCCAGCACTGTATTTCTTAGTCAATACCAGACTGGTTTGATAACTACCATTTTGTAATACGGTTTGAGATCTTATCTTCCTTCAATATTTTTCATTGATTCCCTTGATATTCTTGATGTTTTGTTATTATTTTTTCTACCTCTATGAAAAATAATTTTGGTGTAGTTTGATTGGCATATCACTGAATAAGGAGATAAGTTTAGGTAAAGTTGTCATTTTTAATCATATTGAATCAGCCTATCCATAAGCAATTAAATATTTTCCCAAATGTTTAGATCTGATTTTATTTGCATGAAAATTGTTTTGTCCTTGTAGTCATATAGTTCCTGAGTTGTTCTTGGCAGGTAGATTCCCAAGTATTTTATATTGTCTACAGTTACTTTAAATAAAATTTCTCTATTTCTTGCTGCTGGACTTCTTTGGTGATATCCAGAAATGCTGATGATTTACATGGGTGTACTGTATATCCTACAACTTTGCTAAAGTTGTGAATATTTCCAATAGCTTTTTTAGTTGATTTTCTAAATACACCATCATATTATCTGCAAAATGTGATAGTTTTGTTTCCTCATTACCTATTCTAATTCCTTTAATTGCTTTTTCTTTGCTTATTGCTTTAACTAGCATTTCTAGTTATTAGTGGTGATAACGAGCATCCTCATTTCACCTCTGATTTTACTGGGAAGGCTTCTAGGTTATGCCTGTTATAGATAATGCCTGCTACTATATTTAAATAAATATTGCTTATAATTTTAAGGTAAACACCATTTATTCCTATGCTCTAGCTTGTTGTTTTTTTTTTTTAATAGAATGGATGTTATATTTTGCAAAAGGATTTTTTCCTTTCCTTTTTTGAGATAATATGATTTCTGTCAGGTTTATTATTGAGAGGTCTATTATGCTAATATTGAATCAGTCCTGTATTCCTGGTAGAAATCCTAGCTTGTCATAATATATGATCCTTATAAAATATTGCTACATTCTCCTTGCTAGTATTTTATTTAAACTTTTGGTATCAATATTCAGCAAGGAAATTTATCTATAGTTTTCTTTTTCTGTTTTTACTCTTTCTTGTTCAGGTATCAGTACTATATTTGTGTTATAAAAGGAATTTGGTAGGACTCCATCACCTATTTTCACATATAGTTTGTATTGTATTGGGAATAATTGTTCTTTAAATGTTTGATTCATTTTTTAATTTATCTGGCCTTGGGGATTTTTCCTTAGAGAATTCATTTTTGACTTGCTGAATTTCTTTTTCTAAGAGTGGATTATTTAAATATTCTATTTCCTCTTTTGTTAATATGGACAATTTATATTTTTCTAAATATTTATCCATTTCATTCACAATGTGAAATTTATTGGCATGTAATTAGACAAAATTGCTCCTGAGAATTGCTTTAATTTCCCTTTCATTGGTGATGAATTTATACCTTTCATTTTTAATACTGTTATTTTGATTTTTTTCTTTCATTTTTTTAAAATCACATTAAGAAATGGTTTATCTATTCAGTTTTCTTTTTCCAGAAAACCACTGTAAAAGCAAGGACCCCAACATAAACAGGAGGGCCTGCTATCACAGGTTCTTTGATCTGCTTTTCTAAAAGAAAAGCAACTTTTCAGGGGTTAACAATCACTTTGATCAAGCACACTTGTCATTCACTTTGTTCGGGGGGAAAAGTCAGTACCCTGAACTTCAGAGAAAATACAGAGAAATCAAAATCAGCAGACATGGCTTCCAACTATCTGACATAAGCAATATATACATCATAGATCAACAGGCAGATCCAACTGTCTGATCATTGCATACATACATAGTTACCAGAGAGAAAAGCACCAACATCAGGGTTTTCAAAACCGGGGGCTCCTTAGCAGCTGCCCAGAGTCTCGTCTGTCCAAACAAACACTTCCAAAGAGTAAGTCCCAAAGTAAAACCTCACCTCAGACTTTTTATACACTTTTTAGAGCCAGAGGGCATCACAACCTCAGAGAATTTTTGCATTGTTAATAAAAGGTGTAGACCTTCCTACAAATCTTCCCAGGTCCAGGTGGTGAAAATCTTTAATCACATTGTTCAATCAGAGGTACTTGATTATACTAAAACAAAAAATGCATTATCAATACAGTAACTTGCTAGTTTTATTTGTTAGTTTAATGTTTTTCTTTTAATTTTATTTATTTCTCCTTTGATTTTTCAGGATTTCCAATTTGGTGTTTGGTGGAATTTTTAAATTGTTTTTTTTTTCTTAGGTTTTTTTTTTTTAATAGATGTCCATTTCATTGGTCTACTCTTGCTCCATTTCTTGATGTGAGTTTTTAAAGATATAAGTCTTCCCTTAACTACTGTTTTGACTGTATCCCACAAATTTTGGTATGTTGTCTCATTGTTGTCATTCTCTTTAATGAAATTATTGTTTCTATGATTTGTTCTTTGATCCACTTATTCTTTAGTATTAGTTTCCAATTAGTTTTTAATCTCTTTCAATTGCTCTTTATTGAATGGAATTTTACTGCATTATGAGCTGAAAAGGATGAATTTAATATTTCTGCCTTTTGTTATGAGGCTATTATAACCCAATAAATGGCCAGTTTCTGTGTAGTTGTCATATACTGCTGAGAAAGAGGTATCTTATTTTAATTTCCATTGATTTTTCTCCAGAGATCTATCATATCTAACTTTTCTAGAATTCTATTTACCTCCTTAACTTTTTTCTTGTTTATTTTTTTGGTTAGATCTGTCTAGTTCTGAGAGGGAGAAGTTGAGGTCTCCCATTAGTGTTGTTTTATTGTTTATTTCCTCTATAGTCTGAATTCTTTTACAATATTTACTCATCTTCCCAGCCAAACTCTTGACTTTCTAAATCATTGTCAAGGTAGGACTCTTTTTCCAGTTGGGGTGATTGTATTGGCCCAGGCTTCAGGGATTTTGTATCAGCCACTTGATCCCCTACTGTCTGTGGGCCCAGAACTCTGGAAACAGCCTATGCTGCTGCTGCTGCTGCTGCCATAGCCAACCTCCACCCCTTCCAGACCTCTAACCCCACCCTAGGGCTGGGGGCTAGGCCTGGCTAGGTCAAATGTTCCTCTTTCACCCAGGTCCCACAGAGTTTCTCCACTGATCTTTCTGGCCTTTGTGGGTTCAGAAGTGTGGAAATTGCCACAACTGCCAATAATTTTGTCCTCTGAGGTCTGGTCTAGCCAGTCTGTGCTGGTGTGGCCCATACCAGACTGCATTCTGCTCCCTGCCTGATGCAAAAGATCCTTCCTGTCGACTTTACAGGTTGTCTTGGGTTAGTTATTTGTTTCACTCCGTTATTTTGTGGGTTCAGTAGCTCTAGCATTTGTTTAGAGTCATTTGTACAGGTATATGTAGGGCTTTGGGGGAGTGTTCAGAGAGGTCCCTGGTTTTACTCTACTATCTGGACTCTGACCCCCCCCCCCCAACTTCATTGTATTTTTTAAGGAGTTATTTTCTTCAGTGAATTTTTTATACTTTTTCATTTTTTTGTGTGTGTTCCTTTTACCAAGTTGTTGACTCTTTTTTTCATGATTCTCTTGTATTACTCTCATTTCTTTTCCCAATTTTCTTCTACTTCTCTAAAAATCCTTTAAAATCTCTTCCAAGAGTTCTTTTATGAGCCTAAGAACAACTTCCAGTTTTCTTTGAGGCTATGCATGTAGCCGTTTTGACACTGTTGTTGTCCTCTTCTTAGTTTGTTCCTTGATCTTCATTACCATAGTAATTTTCTATAGTAAAGTTCTTTTTGTTTTGTGGTTTTTTTTTTTTTTTGCTCGCTTTTCTGCCCATTTAGTGACTTTATTTTTTTATATTAGAGTTGGGCTCTGTGCCTACATGTCAAAGCTTCCTGTTTTGGGCCCCAAGCCATAGTTCTTGGCTTGGTCTAGAGGACCTCTCTACTGTCTTGTATTGCGGGCATGGCCTCCCTATTGGCCTACTCCAGGGTCAGGCTGCACTGGAGGAGGGCCTTCCTGCTACCTTTGACTGGATGTAGGGACTCTCTGCTGGCTTATCCTGGGAGTGGGGCTTTGTTACTGGCAGGCCCCAGGAGCAGGGTCCTGTTGTTTTTTGACTCCAGAGAGCAGGGAACCTTTAACTTTTGTGCCATTCTATTCCACTTTCACATCATTTTAATTAATAGTAATTTTTTTCTTACAAAAACATGTTTACCTCTTTGTAACTTTTACTAATTACTCTTAACTCTGTCTTCTAGAGCTAAAAACACATGCAAAAGAAATCTAACCCCTCTTCCTCATGACATCTCTAAATACCTTAAGACGATTCTCACATATATTTCTAAGTCTGCTCTTTACCTGGTTAAACAATCCCAGTTCTTTCAACTGAAACTCATATGGCATGGGCTTCAGGGCCTTCCTGAACACAACAGTCTAACTAGGATATGACTAAGGAAGAATACAGGACTATGCACTTTCTAGGCTTGGGCACTTTTATTCTCTCAAGGCAACTTGATTTGCTTTCTCTTCATATCTTGGGTTTAACCTTCTCCTTTACAATATCACTCTCAAGTGCTATGCCCTGTTTAGATCAGCAAATTATGAGATCCTAAGCAACAAAGAAAATAAGCATTTGTTATGCTTACAATGCATTCTACTAAGCATGTGCTGTGCTTAGTATGTGCCACACACTGGCACGTGAAATATTATTTCATTTTATCCTTATGACAACCCTGTGAGTAGGTGCTATTATTATTCCCATTTTCCAACTGAGGAAACTAAGGGAGACAGCTGGTTAAGGTATCTGTCAAAAGTTACACAGCTGTTAAGTATTTAGGTTTAGGTCTTCCTGCTCTATGTCCAGCCCTCTATTTATGGTGTCACCAATCTGACACTTATCTGACAAAGGACAAAGATAAAGACAATGAAATCTAAAGGTGAGGTTCTTTCCTGTGTAAATGAAGCATTCTATCCCTTTCTTGTGAAAATGTACTTTCTCCCAGAGAACAAGCTGTCTCACCACCTTCTCCTCACCTACCCCAACCATTCATATTTGCACATAAACCAACAAGAATTGGGGATTTTACTGAATCGGTACCATAAGTTACAATGTCTCTTGTTAAGGGATTCCAGTTATAAAACAGGTAGAATTGTTAACCAGAAGTAGGTATATTTTTTCTGGCTCTTACTTGATCAATGGTAAACCTTGGAGCCAAAGCCTTGAAGGAGCAGAACTGGAAAGGTTTCTGTCAGCGCTATACTAAGTGTCTCTTCTCTTTCTAAAATAGCATGGTAGGATCTAGCTTAGCCTGAGGGAGAAGGTGGTGAGAGTACAGCTACCTATTGTAGAATGAATCGGGGGAATCCAGTGAATTGATCTGTTAAGCATGTATGTTGCAGCTTTTGAGAAGTAAGTCTAGGCCACCAAGTGACTAGCTGGTCCCAGTCTTTCAATGGATCATCTTATTTATCTGAGATGCCTTGCATTTTGGGAGGCCGGGTCAGCCAAGCAGTCGAATGACCTATTTATCATCATCAACGTTATTCTAACCTACAGTGGACTTTTCAAGAACTATCTGTAGAGATGAATCCATACTCTAGAGTTTCCTAAGATCTTAGTTGCCTAGGCCACATTATGTTCCCAATCATATTCCTTTCTCCTCTTGTCCCCTATCATGAGGTAGTATGTGCTAGGTTGGGCAGCCAGATAGTACAGTGGATAGAGTACTGGGTCTGGAATTAGGAAAACTCATCTTCCTTGTTTCAAATCCAGTCTCAGACATTTAACTGGTTGTGTGACCCTGGGCAGGATGCTTAACCTTGTTGCTTTAGTTTCCTCATGTATAAAATGAGCTAGAGAAAGAAATGGCAAACTATTCCAGTACCTTTGCCCAGCAAATCCCAAATGAGGTCATGAATAACATTACTAAACAACAATGCTCTAGGTATATCACTACAATTTTTGCTATTCTATTTGAATAAATGTCTCTTCTAAATGCTAACTGAATTTACTAGCTTACTGTAAATGGGGATTACACTAGTTGGGGTTTGTGAACTTGCTCTGTTAGGTGTAGGACCATGTTATGAAGAACTTTAAATACCAAACACAGTGCTTTATATTTGCTCCTAGAAGCTATACAGAGCTACTGGAATTTGTTGAATGTGTGTGTCAGGGAGTGTGAGAGAGACTGTGATATCCTCAAATCTTCATTTTAAGAAGTGTCACTTCGGCACCTGTGGGGAGTGTAGATTGGAGATAAGACAGATTTGAGGGAGAGAGATCAATTAAGTTGTTGTTACTCAGTTGTTTCAGTCATGTCCAACTCCACAGCTACTGCAATATTTATATGAGGTGATGCGATTGAAAAAAATACACACACACATACACACATATATATTCACACATATATTAGTTAGCTGTGGTTAGTTGGAAAGGGACAGATGCAAAAAATCATAGAAGTAGAAGTAACAGGATTTGGCAACTGATTTGATATGTGAGGTGAATGCAGATATGGATTGAATGTGACACTAAATTTGGGATGTCTGAGTGATGAGAAGAATGGTGATTTCCTCAACAGAAATAAGTAAGTTGGGTGTAGGGATCAGTTTTAGAGAAACAATTCATTTCATATGTGGAACCTGACATATCTATGGGACAAGCAGTTTGAAATATCCAACAGGCAGTTGGTGATGCAGATAACATAGTCATGAAAGAAGACTGTTCCTTTAAAAGATATTCACTTGATTTTATTTTCTTGTAGTACAGCTTGTCCTGTCATTACAAAGAAAATAGGCCATGCTTTTCGTAGAAAAATCAATTCCAATCACAATCCAAAAGGAGGAAAATATATTTTAATGCTAAAAAAAGCAAAGCTATAAGAACAGCTCACATTTCTATAACACTTTAAGGTTTGCATAGCATGTTTCTTACAGGAAACCCATAATCAATTATCAAGCATTTATTAAATGCCTACTTCGTTCCAGGATCTGGACATTCAGAGACAAAAATAGAATAGTCCCTGCAGCAACAAAAGGTAAGGATGTTTATACCAGTTTTATAGAGGAGGATACTGCAAGAATCATCCTCAGGTTCACATAGCTATTAGGTGTAAAGATTAGGCTTCCAAACCAGATTTCTCTTGATTTCAGGATCAATTACATTGCCTCTTATCCAAACAGCTCATGTTTTTGACTTCCCATAATGAAATAAAAAAAAAAAAACTCACTGCCTTCTTAACAAGAAGCTCTAAATCCTTGACTGAAATTTGTCTGTTATGTAGCTTTTAAATTTAAAAGTAACTACAGCATTATAGTTTCCAATGAAAATATATAGAAGAAATAGTACAAGTCAGAACATAGTCACTAATTGGACTGGAAATGGAAAATATATCATTTTGTGAATTAAGATGTTTAAAAATTTCTGACCAAAAATATAATTCTAATGCAGGCTTAGGAATGAAAACAGAGATGGTGAGCAGACTTGTGATGTCATTGGCTTTAATAACTACCTCTGCAAATGCAGGCTAGTATCTTTTGTGCAACTGATAATATCATAGAGGTGACTGAGGCATTGAGAGGTTTGGTGGCTTGACCCGAGTCAGACAGATAGTACATATCACAGGGAGGACATATTTTTAAACTATTTTGAGATTTGTATGTTGAGTCTTCCTCTTCAGTTTCTCTTCATTTCTTTTTTTGTTGCAAGGGCAAGGTTCTCACTTAGGAAGTATCTCATTGACTGGTCAGACTTCCCATAATCCCTTGTCATGGGATCCTTGTACTTAACTTTAACCAGAAGACCGACAGTTCTCAGGTGTCCTTGAAGTTGAATTTAAAAGAAAAGTCAATGGTAGTGGCAGTTGTGGTGAAACCATCATAGATGGTAGGAAACAAGCATCATTGTCTGATGATCTGTCTGATGACTAGGTGTAAGAGGTGATGGAGGAACTAGTTCTTGAGCTCTTACCGAAGTAGATGTACACTGATGACCTAGTGTGAACCAGGAAGACAAGATGATGACCTGTGGTCAAGTACAACGAAAGACTATGGCCTAGCTAACAATTCTTTTCTCTTCTCTCCTCTCCTCTCCTCCCCTCCCTACCCTTTTATTTTCTTTTTTCTTCCTTCCTTCCTTCCTTCCTTCCTTCCTTCCTTCCTTCCTTCCTTCCTTCCTTCCTTCCTTCCTTCCTTTCTTCCTTTTGCTGTCTGTCTTTGTTTTGTCATAAGTCTTACTAAGCCGTACCTCTGATTAAAAGAAATGCCCCTAGATTCTTTCCCTTTTTCTTTGCAAGCTTGGAAAAAAGCACTGGGAATAGAAATAACAAGAACAACAGCATTTTAGTCCAAGAGGCACTGGGTAATTTTTGCAAGATCCTTCAAAATCTAGCACTACAGGAGAGGGGAGTAAGGACTTCTTACCTGAGCTATGTCCTGGCTGGGAGCTTCTACTCCACGTGTGTGTGTGTGTGTGTGTGTGTGTGTGTGTGTGTGTGTGTGTGTGTGTATAAGTTCGTCCTTCTTTGCCGAAGAAGACTGTGCCATCGGAGAAATGATGATATGACTTGCACTTGACTTTATTTTGAGTAATAGTTACCAGATGGGCATACCCATTCAGTTTTTAAACATGGAGTGCTTGGGCCTCAATGTCTTCCCCTGGTATATTAGGTATATTTACATGGTGCATTGACTTAAAGAATTTTTATTTCCTTTTGGGAGTCCAGGCTTTAGTTATTTGCCAGTCATTTAAAAATTATGTATATAAGAATAAGTACTTTTCAGAAAACTGGGTGACTGATTTCTTTTTGCTTTGTTTTAGCTGAAAGCATAAATCATATAAAACAATACAAGTCAGTTAGTAAGCATTTATTAAGCACCTGCTATGTGACAGGCACTGTGCTAAATGTGGGGAATATGAATAAAAGTTAAAAAATTACTAAATGATTGCCTCAGGTATTTGCTACTTGATTCTTTTAACAAGCCAAAGTCCATTTCTGGTCCTCCTTGCATATTCCACCTGCAGTCAAGAAGTCATTTCTTCTGTGAAGGCTCTCTGATCTATCCCTTTCCTGAATTCCTTTAGCACGTTGCAACACGTGTGACACTCCATACTATCTTGTAATTTTTTGTTTATATTTCTTTTTTGGGGAAGGAACCACTGTTTTATAGATTTAAAAAAAATTCTCAGCACCTGGTACAGCATCTTGTAGTTACAACAAATATTTATTGAATGGATGGAATGAAATCCTAGTCACCTTAGAATAAGTGTTCTCACTCAGTTGTCTATAGACCTAAAGGATAGATTTTTGGTACAAGGGGAGGTCTTTGAGCTTGTTCTGGAAAAATAAGTCATCCTTATTCCAACATAATTGGTTTTCTTTGTAATTCTATGCCTTGTATTTATACATTTTAAAGACATTATACAGAGAAAAGGTCTGTAAACTTTACCAGAATGCCAAAGGATTCCATGATCCATAACCCAAAAGAGTTAAGAAGTTCTGATTTAGTTTTTAGTGAATTTAACTATTGTAAGTTATTTTTTTTTAAAAAAAGACTTCTCCCTCTTTGTTTTTAATACATTTTCATATCCCATCTACACTTTCAAAGAATTCGCAATCTAGTTAGAGAGATGACATACAAATGTGAAAGGTCAAACAACTCCAATGTTAAATAACACAAGTAGTAATGAAAGCAGTTTTGCAGCTTAGAATGTGATTTTTGTACCAAATGAGTTGTACAGCAATTCTTCCAGCCCAGTACCCACAGTCATCATCCTGAGAAACAGCCCCTGAAAAAATGCAACCTGACAACTGATCCTTCAGTGTCTGTAAGTCACATCTATTAGAGGTCTAGAAAGTTCTTCCTAGCAAAGTCCATTTTCAACATCAGAAAATGATATGATTTTATCAGTGGAAATATCTTTGCCATTATACCCTAAGGAGAGCTGTGACCTTTCTATCTGACTTACAGCTGAAACCTTCTATATGTTTTGTCTCCCCTATCAGAATGTTAGCTCCTTGAGACCAAAGACTGTCTTACTTTTTTTATTTACACTCTCATTGTTTAATGTAATGTGTCTCACATAGTAAGCAATGATAAATTTTACATTCATTTATTCATTTTCTCATTCATTCATTTCTGAAGAGGAAACTATCATTTTATATAGCTGTGAAGGATAGAGATAATGTAGAAATCTTAAAAGAAAGGAAAAAGAGAAATGGTTATATAGGTAAGAATATACATGGAATATTTTGGAAGGGAGTAGGTATTTCAGTCTGGCTGGAGTGTAGAGGTTTTGTTATGCTTATTGAGTGATATCTTTGGACCTACAGATTGGAGAAAGATTGCAGAAAGACCCAAAATAGAACTTCTGGTGGCAGAGCCAAGGTGATGGAGTAAAGAAATTACTGAACTGATCTGTCCTAACATTTTCCTCCATACAATTTTAAAATAATACCTCACATCAAATTCTAGAGTGACAAAGGCAACGAAAGACCAGAGTGAGACGTTGTTTCAGTCCAAGGCAATAGGAAGGCAGAAAGAGAGATCTGACAGGGAAGAGGAGGCTGACTTGGAGCCCACAAGGATAAAACACCAGTGATGGGACTAGGTGGTGGTGACAGAAGCATCAACAATTTTGAGAGCTCTCAAGCCAGAGGAAATCACATTACCTTGGAAGAAAAAAAATTGAGCAGGCCATAAACAATTCCCAGGACCAGATGTGAATTCTATCAAACACTTAAGGAATTATTAGCCCAAATATTATATAATCTATTTTTAAGAGTCCTACCAAGTTCCTTTTATCACACAAATATGATATTGATACTAAATCAGGAACAACAAAAACAGAGGAAGAAAACTAGAGATCAATTTTCTTAGTAAATATTGATACAAAAAATTTAAATAAAATATCAGTGGAGAGATTGCAGCAATATATCACAAGAATCAAAGTCTGTCTGACAAGACAAACTGAAGGATCACATGAATAAAATTGAAATACACTTTTTATACAAAAAGACAGACCTAAATTATTGGAGAAATATTAATTGCTCATGGGTAGGCTGAACCCATATCATAAAAATGACAATTCTGCCTAATTAATTTATTTTTTCAGTGCCATAAACAACCAAAATTTTATTTTATAGAGCTAGAAAAAAATAGGAACAAAATGCATCTGGAAAAACAAAAGACCTACAATATCAGGGGAATTTGTGAAAAAAATGTAGAAGGCAGGATAGAATTTCCACATTTCCACATTTCATCTTTCAAAGTGGTAATCATCAAAGCATCTGATACTGGCTGAGAAATAGAGTGATAGATCAATGGAATAGATTAGCTACACAGTTCACTGCAGTAAATGACCATAGGAATCTACTGCTTGATAAACCTCCAAATCCCGGCTTTTGAGGTAAAAACTCAGCATTTGACAAAAATTGCTGAAAGAAATGGAAACAGTTTAGCAGAAACTAGCCATAAACCAACATCTCACACTGTATATCAAGATAAAAGATAAAAAATTAAAAAAATAATAAATGACTTAGACATAAAGGATGATATTCTAAGTAAATCAGGGGAACATGAAAAATGTATCTGTCAGATCTACGAATAAGCAAGAATTTATGATCAAACAAAAGATAGAGGGAATTACAGGAAGTAAGTTAGATAATTTTCATTACATGAAATTAAAAAAAATTGTGCTGACAAAACTAATATAGTCAAAATTGGAAGGAAAACAGGAAAATACGGGAAAAACTGCAACAAGTTTTTCTGATAAAGGCCTCATTTTTCAAATATATAGGGAACGGAGGCAAACTAAAAAAAGGGGGCCATTCCTTAGTTAATACATAACCAAAGGACATAAAAAGGCAATTTTTAGAAACTATAAAAACTATCAATGATCATATAAAAAATGCACTAAGTCACTATTGATTAGAGAAATGTAAGTTAAAATAATTGAACTGTCACCTCACACCTATGAGATTGGTTAACATGAAAACATGAGAAGAAAAATGACAAATGCTGACGGAATTTGGAAAAAATTGGGATGGGACACTAATGCATTATTGGTGTAATTGTGGACTAGTCCATTCTGGAGAACAATTTACAACTATACTAAAAGGCTATAAAGCTGCATACTTCTTAAGCAGCAGCACCACTACTAGGTCTTTATCCCCAAAAGATAAAAGAAAATGGAAATGGCCTATTTCTTTTTTCTCTTATTTAATACTTTATTCTTTTCCCAATAACATATAAAAACAATATTAACATTAAAAATTGAATTCCAAATTCTTTCCTCCTTGTTTTCCTCCCTCATTGAGAAGACAAACAATTTTATATAGGTTATACATGTGCAGTCGTGTAAAACATGTTTCCATATTAGTCATGTTGTGAAAGAAAATAGACAAAAAGGAAAGAAAAAGAAAGGAAAAAAAGATAAATTAAGAAAGTTTTTAAAAAGTATGCTTCAATCTTCATTCAGCTCCATCAGTTCTTTCTCTAAATGGACAGAATTTTCCATCATTAGTCCTTGGATCATTGAATTGTTGAGAATAGCTAAAGTCCTTCCCAGTTGATCATTGTACAGTATTACTGTTGTGATGTGCAGTGTTCTCCTGCTTCTGCTTATTTCACTTTGCATCAGTTAATGTAAATTCAAGTTTTTCTGAAAATATCCTTCTTATCATTTCTTATATTACTATTTTATTCCATCACAAACACGTGCAACTTGTTAAGTCATTCTCCAGATGATGAGCATCCTCTCAGTTTCCAATTCTTTGCTATCACTAAAAGAGCTGCAATAAATAATTTTGTATCTTTTCCTTTTCAAAAAATCTCTGTGGGATGCAGCTCTAGCAGTGGTATTTTTGGGTCAAAAGGTATGCATGGTTTTATAGTCCTTTGGGTGTAATTTCAAATTGTACTCCAATATGATTGAATTTCTTCACAACCCTACCAAGAGGGCATTAGTGTCTCAATTTCCCACATAACTTCCAATATTTGTGATTTTTGTTTTCTATCATATTATCCAATCTGATAGGTGTGGAGTGGTTCCTCAGAGTTGTTTTCATTTGTATTTCTCTAATCAGTAATAATTTAGAGCATTTTTTCCCATATGACCAAAGATAGCTTTGATTACTTGGTGTAAAAACTGCCTGATCATATATTTTGATCATTTATCAATTGAAGAATGGCTCTAATTTTTATAAATTTGAGTCAGTTCTCTATGTATTTGAGAAATGAGGCTTTATCACAGAAACTTATTGTAATTTTTTTCTGTTTTGATTACTAAATTCCCCTCTATACCCCCTACTTATACCCCCATTTATCATACTCCCTCTCACCTTTCACCCTGACTGTCCTAAGAAAGTTTTATTTCTGATTCTTCCCTCCCCCAAACTTTACTCCTTTTTGTCAACCTCTCTCTTTTCTCTCAACTTCCCCTCAACTTCCCTCCTCCACCTTGTCCCTGCTCCTTCCCTTATCCCCTTCTCATCCTACTTTCCTTTCGGGTACAATAGATTTCTATGTGCAGCTGAGTGTGTGCATTACTCCCTCTGAACCAATTCCAATGAGAGTAAGGTTCACATGCTCCCCTCCACCTCCTCCATTTTCTCCCTCCACTGAAAAATCTCTTTCATCCCTTCTTTCTGTGAGATAATTTATCACATGCTACCTTTCCATTTCCTCTTCTCCCATTGCACTCCTCTTTTCACCCCTGATTTTATTTTATTTTTTTATAATCATCCTATCATATTCATCTTACACCCATGCCATCTGAATATGCATATTCCTTCTAACTACCTTAATAATGATAACTGATCCTCTATGATTTCTCTTTTCTGTTTACTATTCTATGCTTCTTTTGAGTCTTATATTTGAAAATTAAAATTTTCATTCAGCTCTGGTTTTTTTATCAGGACTGCTTGAAAGTCCTATATTTCATTGAATATCCATTTTTTCCCTGAAGTATTATAGTCACTTTTTCTGGGTAGGTAATTCTTTGATGTAATTCTAGCTCCTTTGTCCTCCAGAATACCATATTCTGAGCACTTAGATCATTTAATGTAGAAGATGTTAAATCTTTTTGTTATCCTGACTATGATTCACAGTTTTTGAATTGTTCCTTTCTGGTTGCTTTGCAATAATTTCTCCTTGCCTGGAAAGCTCTGGAATTTGACCATAATATTCCTGGGAGCTTTCGTTTGGGAATCTCTTTCAGGAGGTAATTGATGGAATCTTTCAGTTTCTATTTTACTCATTAGTTCTAGGATATTAGGGCGTTTTCCTTGATAATTTCTTGAAAAACGATATGTGGACTTTTTTTGCTCTTGGCATTCAGGTAGTTCAGTAATTCTTAACCAATCTCTCACGGTTCTATTTTCTAGGTTTCTGTTTCCAAAGAAATATTTCACTATTTCCTCAATTTTTCATTCTTTAGATTTTGTTGTATTACTTCTTGATGTCTCATGGAGTCATTGGCTTCCACTTGCTCAATTCTACTTTTTAAGCAATTATTTTCTTCATTGAGCTTTTGCACTTCCTCTTCCATGCTTGCAATTCTACTTTTTAAAGAATTGTTTTCTTCAATGAATTTTTGTATGTAATTTCCTAGTTTTCTATTTATGTTTGTTAAGGTATTATTTTCTTCAGTACTTTTGTGCCTCCTTTACCAAGCTGTTCACTCCTTTTCCATGATTATTTTGCATCACTGTTATTTCTTTCCCCAGTTATTCCTCTGATTCTCTTACTTATTTTTTCAAAGCCTTTTTGAGCTCTCCCAGAAATTCTTTCTGGGCCTGAGGCCAATTCCCATTTTTCTCTGAAGTTTTGGGCGTAGCTCCTTTGACTTTGTTGTCTTCTTATGAGTTTGTGTTTTGATCTTCTCTGTCACCATAATAACTTTCTATGGTCAGGATCTTTTGTTGTTTTTTGCTTATTTTTTTCTGCCTCTTTTTTTTACTTTCATCTTTATATTAAAGTTCCTAGGAAGTTCATATGTTTTTTGTTATTCCAAAGTGTGACCAAGTTCTCCCTGCTTTGAAGTGGCAAACTCTTAGGTGCTAGTGCTCCTACTAGTCCTGAGATTAAAACCTGGGACTGGGACATAGATCCATGTGTGGTCAATACAACAGAGTCCTGCATCCTGTGCCAGCAAAGAGACCCGTGTAATCTCCTTATGATTAGTTGCCTGATCCTCTTACCATCTGTGGGCTAAAAGGTCTGGAAGCCACCACTGCTGATTCAGCCAGCTCAAAGTCCTCCTACGCGGGAATGTGCTCCACGCTCATTGAGGTGCAACAGACTTTTACCAACAACCTTCAAAGTTGTCTTGGGCTGCAAAATGATTTAACTTTGTGCTTTTATGGATTCTGCAGTTCAACAATTTGTTTTGAAGCATTATTTAAAATTGTTTGGAAGGGAGCTTGGGAGAGCTCATGGGTGTTCCTGTCTTTTCTCGGACATCTTGGCTCCACCCCTGAAAAGGACCTATCTGTACAAAAAGATTTATAGAAACTCTTTTTATGGTGGTTAAAAAACTGGAAGTTGAGGAGATTCCTGTCAACTGTGGAATCACTGAATAAGTGGTGGCATATGATTTTGATGGTATACTATTGTGCTAAAAGAAATGGCAAGCAGAATGATTTCAGAAAGAACCTGGGTAGCTTTACATGAACTCATGCAAAGTGAAGGGAGCAGAGCCAGAAGAACACTGTCACAGTTACAGCAATATTGTAAGATGATTAATTGTGAAAGACTTAGCTACTGTGTTCATGACAGTGATCTAAGTCTATAAAGATACCCAAGATGAAAAATGCTGGTCACCTTCGCAGAGAGAACTGATGAACTCTGAAGGCAAAGTGAATCATACTTTTTAAAAAAATGTTTATTTTTATTGATTTATTTTGTGTGTATTTTTCTGCAGCATAGCTAATATGGAAACATGTTCTGCATGACCTCACATATGTCATTGAAATCTAATTGCTTGACTACTCAAGAAGGAAGGAGGACTGGGGGGAGGGAGAGAATTTGGAAATCAAAATTATAATAAAAAGATTGTTACAATTTTTTACATGTAATTGGGAAATATTTAATGAAGTAAGAACAATTCACAAAAAGAAAGAAAAAAGAAGGGAAGGAAGGAAGAGAGGGAGGAAGGAAGGGAGGAATGAAATAAAAGAGAAAGAGAAAGCCTTAAATGCCATCCTAAAAAAATTTGACATTTTGTAAGCAATAGAAAGTCATTGAGAGTTTGAATAGGAAAGTGGAATGATGAATGTTATGCTTTAGGAAGATGAATCTGACTGTAATATGTGGAATGAATTTGAATATGGAGAGAGCAGAGGCTCAAGACTGCACAGTTAGTGGGGAATAAGGAAAAATCAGTGACAGAAACCAGGAATGAAGCAGAGATAAATGTTAATGGGCAAAATAAAATGTTACATTAGGAACCAAAAAAGTAGCCACTAGTCAGGGACTATATCTGTGTCCAGATATACAATTGATCAGAGGTTTTCCTAAAAACTCCTGCTGCCTGTGGTACCTGTTGTCAAGGTAAAAAGTAGGATAGAGAAGCAAAGTATATGATAAAGCATTCAGTATCAAGTAGCCTTTCAAACTAAAGTGCACCCTGTCTTCAGCAAAGAAGCATGCTACATAATTTTCCTGGAATAAGAGCCAATACTATAGCATGGTCAACTTTGAACCTGTAGCTGAAAATAGGGAAGCCACATTAGGTAGGTTAAAGTGTCTGAAGTGGGGAGTATGGTGTTAAATATAACTACATACTCAGGATCATAGATCTAGAAGTACAAAGAATCTCAGAAGATAGTCAACCCCTCTTTTTACAGATAAGGAAACTGAGGGATAGAGACAATAGGTGATGTGTTCAAGATTACACAAGTGGTATTTCCCAGGTCAATTGTACTATACTGTCTCCTTTGAGAAAGCTCTGAGAAATAGAGAACCATGTCTTTTTTGAGAAAACTAATTTGGTAGCTGTAGGAAAAATAAGTAGGAGAGGAAAGATCCTGGCAGATGAGAGGTTGGGTATGCATTTGTCCAGGAGAGAAGTAATCAGACCCTGAACTAATCTACCAGCACTTCAAATCCTTTGGTTAAGAATTTTTAACCTAATCATGTTGTGTAAGTTGGTACTTGCTGTATGTGTGTGTGTGTGTGTGTGTGTGTGTGTGTGTGTGTGTATAATCACACAATTATATATGCATGTATATGTATATGTATAGGATAACTGATTATACCAGGTTTCTCACATCCTAGAGGTCAAACTTATTCTGGAATGGCCTTAAGGCCATTTAAGTGATGGAGTTCCCTCTAGAAGACCTTTAGGACCTTGTGACCAAGGGGTTGTTGGTGGTATGAGTGGAAGCTTCTAAAATTTAAAAGTCCCTGGAAAGTCAACTCAGCTAGTTTTCCCTTAAAAAGGCAATGTGATCATACTGTAGTTTTAACTTGTCTTGAGGCCTAAGGCTAGAAATGTTAATGAAGTTTCCGAGTTGCCTGAGGCTTAGAGGAGCACAGGTAGGTAGCTTTAATCCAATCAGGTCAACTGTGAAATACAGAAACTGTCTCAGGTTACCAAACTTTACAGATAGATATGAACTTAAATTTGTGATTTCCAGTTTAAAACACTATACATAGGTATTAAAATATCATTTTAAAACAAGTTGTCCAACTTTTAAAAATTGACACATTTTCTTCTTATTAGTAACATAGTCCAGGATCTGCAGTTTATTGTGAGTTTTGTGTGTCAGCTGCTTCCTGAGAAAATTGACTTTAGCAACAGAACTAGTTTGAAGTTGCACTGCACACTCTCCTGCCCTCCAGCCTCAAGGAGTGAAAAATGCTATCTTATTTCCCTTATGATTTCTTTAAGGATTTGTTCTTCTGGAAAAAATGAAATACAGCCAAATATTTCACACTGCATTTGGAGGTCACATAAAAGTGTTCTTTCCTTATTAAAAATGCTCCATTTGAAACAGCATTCAATAGCAATCCATTAGAATGCTTTAAAGGATGAGCTAACTTTCCATGGCATTTACTATATTTCACCTTTGATGAAGGAGAATAGAACTTGACTCTCCAAAAATTTTGTGAAATAAGTAATAATTAGTATTACCTTTCCCCAAGCTCATTGAAGCTATTGAGGGGAGAGGAAAAACAAACAAGCAAACAAACACCTCTCCTCAACTGCTAGAGGGGCTGAGGAATGGAGATGGGTTGAAACATTTCTCATATATGTTGACCTCTAATTTAATGGGAGAGGGGAGGAATCTGGCTATATTTATATATGATCTTTGCACAAGGAAGTCTAGCTATTTTAGATGAATTATTTCATATATTTTCGCCTAGTTCAAATAAGACAATAGTCTCACAATGAAATTTTTAGTGACTTTCCTAAGTAATACACATTCTGTTGGATCTTCATGTTTCTTGGGACTTTCTAAAGAGGTCATCAAATTTTTTTCTCCAAAATATTTTTCCGTTGTCATACTCTCATAGCTTTTTTTGTCTTGAAGAAAGAAATGTCTCTTTTCATTGCCAAAGGTAATCTTCCTCTTCCATAAATTTGGTCCTGTCTGTGCCTTCATACATTTGGACATTCTCCCATTGTGTTTTACTCCACTGTAGAAAGCCATTACTGATGGAGTCTGGAAAGTGAGGTACTTAGGACTTGTGCTAGTGTAAAGGCTGATGTTCTTAGGAAACTGGTTCACCATTCCACTCTTGATAAGCAAGGTTGAGATCGTCCTGACCCTGATTGTGTACCCCAAGGCTGTTGTTCAGAAGGAACTAAGATATAGATGTAAAAGATGTAAACTAAAAATATTCTCATGGGAGTAACCTTGCTTGCCTGCTTGAGAGAGTATATATAAACTTGACCCTCAGATCAAATAATCAGTCATGGTACTGGCTTGCCTAACCCCTGTTGCTGTTATCTCTTTCTTTTCTATAACCACCATGCCTCTGATCTGCCAGTTGTTGGCACTCCATTTCTTAGGCTTTGAAGTATTCCCTTTTTTATGACTTCTTCTCTGATGGCAAACATATTCAGGTCTCCTTTATCATTTTTTTTTTTCAAATTTGTGTTTCATTTATTTATTAATGAATTAGAGCAATCTTCATATAATTGTGAATAGTCTACAAATCTTCTTTTGAAGATTGTTTGATTTCCTTTCTATATTTAAAGCCCTTAACTATATATTTTATATATACATAAACTTTTTGCACATTATATTTATATACATTTCAAAGTTTTTATTTGATTTTTCTTAAACAGTTTATTTTTGCCAATTATATGTAAAAACAATTTTTACTTTTTTTTTTTTTCAAATTTGGAGCTCTCTCCCTATGCTCCCTTCCCCCACTGAGAAGGCAAGCAATTTGATATACATGTGTAGTCGTGCAAAACACATTCCATGTAAGTCATTCTGTGAAAGAAAGCACTGAAAAATAAAACCCAAGATAAATGGAGAAAGCAAAGAAAATGTATCTTTGATCTGCATTAAGACTCCACCAGTTATTTCTCTGGAGATAGACCGCAATTTTCATAAGTCATACAGAATTAAGTTATTCATAGTAGATCATCATGTGATATTGCTGTTACTGTGTACAATGTTCTGCTCATTTCACTTTTCATCAGTTCATGTAGATCTTTCCATGATTTTTCTGAGGGCATCCTGCTCATCATTTTTTAAAGCACAATAATATTCCATAATAATCACATACAAAAATGTGTTCAGCCATTCCTCAATTGATGGATATCCTCTCAATTTCCAACTCTTTCCCACCACTAAAAATATTTTTGTACTTAAGTCATTTCTTTTTTAAATCTCTTTAGGTTACAGACCAGACAGTGGTCAAAGGGTATGCCTTTGGGCATAGTTTCAAAGTGCTTTCCAGAATAATGGCAACAGCATGCAATTTCACCAGTAGTACATTAGTCTTTTAATTTTCCTACATCCTCTGGAGGGAAATATAAGTTAGTCTTTCACAACATGACTATTATGGAAGTCTTTAGCAGAACTATACATATATAGCCTATATTAAATTGCTTGCCTTCTCAGTGGGGATGGGTAGGGAGGAAGGAAGGGAGAGAAGTTGAAACTCAAAGTTTTAGGAACAAATGTTGAGAATTGTTTTTGCATGTAACTGGGAAATAAGAAATACAGGTAATGGGGTATAGAAATCTATCTTACTCTACAAGAAAAATGAGAAGATGGGGATAAGCAAAGATAGGGGTGTGATAGAAGGGAGGGTAGATTGGGGCAAGGGGTAATCAGAATGCAAGGTGTTTTGGCGTGGGAGGAGGGGAGAGATAGGGAGAAAATTTGAAACTCAAAATCTTATAGAAATGAATGTTGAAAGCTAAAAATAAATAAATTGAAAAAAAATTCCCACATCCTCTCTAAAATTTGTCATTTTCCTTTTCTGTCATATTAGTCAGTCTGATAGGTGGGAAGTAGTAGCTCAGAGTTGTTTTAATTTGCATTTTCTCACCAATAGTTATTCAAAGCATTTTTTTTTATGACTAGAGAGAGCTTTCATACTTTACCTGAAAGCTGCCTGTTCATATCCTTTTTTTTAATTTTGTAATGTTTAACATTCACTGCCATACAATTGTGATTTTATCCCCCCCACCTACCCCCCACTCCCCCCCTCCCTCCCCACGACTGAATACAATTCTGTATAGATTCTACATATACTTTCCTATTGAGTATATTTTCACTATAGTCATGCTATGTAGTCAGACTAAGATAAATGAAAGAAATCGTATAACAAATCAGAACATGATACACAAACACATACACATACACAAACATGATCTGCTACAATATGTGAGTGACTTCCATATTTCTCTCTCTGAGTGTGGCAGGCATTTTGCCTTGAGATCCTCCATTGGGATTTTTTTTTTTTTTGGTAAGAAGTTCTTGTGTTATTACAAAAATCTAAGTCTACCAGAAAAAACTCTCACACACTGTGGTTGTTGCTGTGCATAAAGTTCTCCTGGTTCTGCTCCTTTCACTCAGCATCAGGTCATACAAGTCCTTCCAGGCCTCTCTGAAGTCTTCTTGTTCATCATTTCTTATGGCACAATAGTACTCCATTACATTCATATACCATAATTTATTCAGCCATTCCCCAATTGATGGACATCCCCTTGACTTCCAGTTTTTGGCAACTACATAGAGTGCTGCTATAAATATTTTTGTACATGTGGGACCCTTTCCCATTTTTATGATCTCTTGGGGATATAGTCCTAGTAGCGATATTGCTGGGTCAAAGGGTATGCACATTTTTGTAGCCCTTTGGGCATAGTTCCAAATTGCTCTCCAGATTGGTTGGTTGCGCTCGCAGCTCCACCAACAATGAATTAGTGTTCCAACTTTCCCACATCCTCTCCAGCATTTATCATTTTCTTGTTCTGTCATGTTTGCCAATCTTATAGGTGTGATGTGGTACCTCAGAGATGTTTTGATTTGCATCTCTCTAACCAATAGTGATTTAGAGCATTTTTTCATATGATTATAGATAGCCTTAACCTCTTCCTCTGAAAATTGCCTGTTCATATCCTTTGACCATTTATCAATTGGGGAATGACTTGTATGATTATACATTTGGATCAGTTCTCTATATATTCTAGAAATGAGGCCTTTATCCCCGAGCTTAGCTGTAAAAATTCTTTCCCAATTTACTACATCCCTCCGGATTTTGGTTGCATTGGGTTTGGTTGTGCAAAAACTTCTCAGTTTAATGTAATCAAAGTTATCCATTTTGCATTTCATAATGCATTCTATCTCTCCTTTAGTAAAAAATTCTTCCCTTCTCCATAGATCTGATAAATACACTATTCCTTGCTTCTCCAGTTTATTCATGGTATCAATCTTTATACCTAAATCATGTACCCATTTGGACTTTATTCTTGTGTACGGTGTCAGGTATGGGTCTATGCCTAATTTCCACCACACCGTTATCCAGTTTTCCCAGCAATTTTTGTCAAACAATGAGTTCTTATCCCAGAAGCTGGGGTCCTTGGGTTTATCAAACAGAAGGTTGCTGTATCTGTTCATATCCTTTGACCATTTCTTGATTGAAGAATAGCTCTTATTTCTATAAATTAAATTCGGTTTTCTATATCTTTGAGAAATGAAATCTTTATCGGAGAAACTCATTGTAATTTTTTTCACAGTAATGATTACTAATAATCTATCCTCTTTTATCCCTGGTTTAATGCTCTATCCTCATTTACCCCTGGTTATCTTACTCTCTCTCCTTTTACCCTGTTCATTCTCAAAAGTGTTTTCCTTCTGATTTTTACCTCCTTCAAACTCTTAGTTTCTATCAGCAGCCTTCTTCTCTTACTCATTTCTCTTCCTACTTTCCTGTAGGGAAAGATGGATTTCAACATCCAATAGTTTTTAGGACAATTCTGATGAGAGTAAGGTTCATTGTGTTCTCCCCACTTCCCATATTTCCCCCTCCACTGTAAAATCTCTTTCAGGCCACTTTTATGTCAGATAATTTACTTCATTCTACTTCTCTCTTTCCCCTTCTCCTAATGCATTCTTTTTTCTCATCCCTTAATTTTATTTTTTTTAGGAAATCATACCATGATATTCAGCTTACACCTCTGCTTTTTATGTATGAGCTTGCAAACTTCCGTAATAATGAAAGAAATGTTTTTAGCAGTTATTTTCCCATGTAGGAATATAAATAGCTTACCTTATCAAATCCCTTATGATTTCTCTTTCCTGTTTACCTTTTTATGTTGCTCTTGAGTCTTGTATTTGAAAGTCAAGCTTTCTAAATTCAGCACTGGTCAATTCATGAGGAATGCTTGAAAGTCCCCTTTTTCATTGAATATCCATTTTTCCTCTTACAGGATTATATTCAGTTTTTCTGGGTAGGTAATTTTTGGTTGCAATCCTAGTTCCTTTGTCATCCAGAATATCATGTTCCAAGCCCTCAGATCATTTAATGTAGAAGTTGCTAAATCTTGGGTTATCTTGATTGTGACTCCATGATATTTGCTTAGCTTCTTTTTGGTTGCTTTCTCCTTCACCTGAGAGGTCTGCAATTTGACTATAGTATTCCTGACAGTTTTCATTTTGAGATTCCTTTCAGGAGGTGATCAGTGGATTCTTTCAATTTCTATTTTACTCTCTGGTTCTGGATTATCAGTGAATTTTCCTTGATATTTTCCTGACATGTCTAAGTTCTTTTTTTTAATCCTGATTTTCAGGTAATGCAATAATTCTTAAATTATCTCTCTTTATCTGTTTTCCAGGTGAGTCATTTTTCCAATGAGATATTTCAAATTTTCTTATTTTTTTCTTTTGATTTTGCTTCATTGCTTTGTGATGTGTCATAAAATCATTAGCTTCCACTTGCCCAGTTCTAACTTTTCCCCACTTAGTAGTATATTCTTTTCTCTAAATACATGTAAAGATAGTTTTCAACATTCATTTTTACAGGATTTTGACTTCCAATGTTATTCTCCTTCCTTCCCTCCACAGAGTGACAAGTAATCTGATATATGTTATACATGCACAATCATACTATACATATTCTCATGTTAGTCATGTTCTGAAACAAGAATCACAACAAAAGGGAAAACTCCAGAGAGAAAAAAACAAAGAAAAGTGAAAATAATATGTCTTATCTTCATTCAGACTCCATGGTTCTTTTCTCTGGATGTGGATGGTATTTTCAATCATGAGTCCTTTGAAACTGTCTAAGACCATTGTATTGCTGAGAAGAGCTAAATTTATTAAAGTTGCTCATTACACAATGTTATTGTTACTGTGTACAATATTGTTCTGATTCTGCTCATTTCACTTAGCATCTGTATCACCAAGGCAATATTCCAGCAGTGGTGGTGATTGAATATGCCAATGAAGTTCTTCATTGCAAAGTATAACAGACTGTCCATATAGAAGGCAGAAGTAAAACATTTATTTAGACCCCAGAAAGCCAAATCCCAGAACCAAAAAGCAAAGCAAAATCTGGCATGGTGACCAAGAAGTTAAGAAATATGATCATGACAAGGTGCAAAGCCATTCCCATGCCTTCCCCCTCCCCCTTCTAGGGCCTTCTCACAGGCAAACACTCATAAGTGTGAACCTTGCTGCACCTGCGTGCCTGAATCCTTTCTCCTCTGACCTGACCTTGCTCACTCACTTCCTCTCAGTTTTGTTTCACCCTTCCTACTACTCCTCCTACTACATGTAACTTAGGCTTCCTAACTTAGCAACTTAGACTTAAGCAGACCATATGGACTTATTAATGAATGAGAAAGATCTTTCCATTTAGATAACTATTGCATTTGGTCTCAAGATCTTTTCATATTCGTTACATAAGTCAGTGAGGCAACTGATATTAAAGAACTTTAATAAGGATAATCGAAAACAGGCATATAAAACAATATCTTAGGCAACTGGTGTCAACAGAACTTTATAACAGTATAATGGGAATCACAGAAAATGAGCATATAAAACAATATTTTAGGGTGGAGCTTGAGCACAAGCACCCCATCTTTTCCCCCCTCAACAAATGGGGTCCAAAATCTTGGGGTAAGGGGCAAAAGTCTCTTCTTCCATAATTACTTCCTACTGAGTTTAGATATAGAGCTGTCCCTGTCCCAAGAGGTCCCATTTGAGAGATCAGTTCTTTAACTGACATCTGGAGTTTGGTCGACTTCAGGTCCAGACACTGCACATGGGTGGAGAGTACTAAGCATATAAGAAACAAGGCTAGTAAACAAGTTTAACAGACAAAAAGACAAGAAAAAAACAAGGAAACAATAACCAGAAGCAGAGTACATGTAGGTTCAGCCAGGGTTCTGGAGTCCATGACCTCACTATCATAGCTTCATTCGTGGTAATATGAGGTAAGGGAACAATTTGGTAATCATCCTCTCCTGAAAAAACAACAGTATTATCATTCCCCCATACTATAATTTCTGCAGCCTTTGGAATGTTGTCTGACTTCCATTTTACTTTAGCTCCCAATTTTATTCTATCAATATAACCCAATCCTTCAGTTCCTCTGCTCGTTATTTCAGGAGGGTCAATTTTCACAAGTAGTCTTGTTTCACAAGGAATCTCTTGAACTATCATTTTCAAAAAATTGTATGGGTTCATCACCTAAATTTTGGAACGTCACAATAATTTCTCCCTGATAATTAGAATCTATCCCTCCAACCGATACATGGATAACTTGAGCTGCTCATCCTGATTTAGGTAATATCTATTCAAAAGGATTCTTAGGCCAAATCAAGTATCACTGGACATGGTGCTGGGACATCTGGCCTCACAGTCAAGTACTCAGTATTTGAGATCTTATGTGTTTGTTGTTTTCTAATTTGCAGATTTGGGGTCATCATCCTGTACCATTTTTTTTTTTTTAGGCATTGAGAGCTTTCTTGATGCAAAAACAGTTGGCCTGAGATTTAGCAAGGAGCTAAACAAAGGCCGTGGTATAGGAAAAGGTCCAGATTTATGGAGGATTTAGGATTATGTACGATTTAAGGTTTCCTTGTGGGGTTTGGAGATCTAGGGTAAGTCTTGCAAGATAAAGAAGTCTTGCAAGATAAAAACATAGGGTGAGGACTATGAAGGACACATGATAAGGAAATCCCATTCCCCAGGATGAGGGGTGGGAGTAGGGAATTTTATGTTCCCCACATGATAAGGGGTGGGGACAGGGAATCTTATGGTCCAGGATAAGAGGAAGTTGTGGTAAGGGGAGACTTTAGGGCATCAAGGGCTTCACAAAGTCAATCAATGTTATTTTAATTCTTAGGGCACTGTTTCTATCCACATCATTTCCCATTCAACCACTAGGTAGGAGAATTCTTTCGAAGGAAAAGGGGAGAAGGTCATGGTCTTCAGTAGCTGCTTCCTGCTGATCAGGGGTGAGGAGTCCACCTCAGCGTTCAGAATAGGTTGGAAGGGCGGTGATCAGCGTGGGGTGGAGAATGCAGTGCCAACTGAGTCCAGGGTGGAGAGAGGCAAGCCACTTGGTGACATCAAGGCAAGGTTTAGGCAATCCTAAAAGTTGCTGCGGGTGAGAGGACACAAAGCAAACCAGGAGGTTAAACAAGCACAAACCAAGTATAAGAGCAAGTAAAATGACAAATAACAGGGTCACAATGAGGGGAAAGAAAAGAGAGAAACCCCAATCCCCAGCATGACATAGGGGAAGATATCTGGCTGGAGTGGATGTCTTACATCCAAGAAACTGCCTGCAATATCTTTTGAGTGCTCAAGGGAAAATTTCCATGTAGGACCTTCAGGGAATGTAGGGGGAGAGCTATGGGGAGTCAGCTAGTATCTCCAGCAATCATGTACTCTGCCCACCCCACAGAGTTCCCTATTTGAATTAAAGCATTAGACTTCCAGTCCCAAAGAAGTAGGCCAAACCCTTGGTACAGGGTAGGCATCAGGAATCAGTGGGCTAGAAACAGAAGTAGTTCAAGAGGGTCCAGAATACAGCATAGCTGGAAAGCACACAGGCAAGTCCCCAAGGTGAGGGGCTTCAAGGCATAGTCTTCTTTGATCACTTTTCAGAATTGTCACGCCCTGCATCTTATCTTACATCCTGCCTTCTGCTTGCTTCTCTGTCTGCTTCACCATCCAAGCCAAATGCTTTTGGGAGAGGGACAAAGGCACTGTCCCTGTCTGAGTAGGGTTGGGGAGAAGAATAAAATGAGGCTGAAGCAGTGTCCAGGGTATGAGGAGAGTGTGGAACCGGTATCCTTGTTGCATGACCATCTGCAGGTGGACAGTGTAGTCTAGGAGACACAAATCCTTCCAGATAGGGCTTTCGAAGGTGTGTCCAGGTCCATGGTCTCCACCTGCTGGACCCAGAGCCTTCCAGGTTTGGCTGGAGAGGAACTGTAGTTGGTTGTCTCTTTTACCTTTGCAACTTAGCAGACTAGAAAATGCATGTCCCTCAGAAAGGGGAAGAAAAGATTAGGGACAGAGAGGTTTACATCTAGTCAGTAAACCAAGCACACAGACCCACAGGGCACAGAGACCCTGAAAATGGGGTGCAGGGACCCCCAAAGAAAGCCAGGCATAAAGGCCCACCTATTCACCTCTCTCGTGGTCCCACAGGGGAGGGGAAGGAACAATACAGAGTAAACCAAGGTGTTGGGGGAACAGCACAGGGTAGGAAGCCTGCTCGAGCAGGGCAAAGTGCCTTTTCTTTGAGTTTTGGAGACCAAATTTCCTACTAAGCTTGTTTTCTTTAGAAACCCCCTTCACAAATTACTTTTCTAGAACATATTGAAGTCAGGCTGTTTTGCAATGGAATATTAGTCTCTTTTCCTTAAGATCTCCTCCCCAAGTTCCTCTTCCAGCAGTCTCCAAGCAATCTGTCACCACTTTTCCCAGCTTCTCAGGAAGAGGGGAGAAAAAAATGTGACTGACCCAGTGCAAGGGCATCCCCTTATATGGGAGTTCACAGAAAGGTTTGGGGAAGAGCACAAAGGAAAGGGCTCTTACCTCTTATCCCAGTGGCTGGGAGAAGATCCTCAGAGACCAATTCATATTTGGCCTCCTGGGCTTCTGCACCATTATGCTGAAGAGAGGGGAGAGATGGTTCAAAATGGGAATGAATTCACTTAGACCTTCTCTGTAGCCATTGGGAGCTTTGTTGATGCAAAAGCAGCTGGTCAGAGATTTAGCAAGAAGCTAAACAAAGGCCATTCTGTACTTCTTCCCAATGGTCTATTATTCCAGTTGTGTAAAGCAATGAACAAGTTATCTTTCCAAATGTTGATAAGAATTATTAGAACATAACTTCATTAACTTTTCTTTCAATAATCCATTTATTCTTTCAGTTAACCCAGATGCTTATGGATAATATGAAATATGATATATCCATTCTATGTTTGTTTAATACATAATATCTCTTCATTTCATTACCTTTGACATGTGACCCATTGTCACTTTGAATCTACATTGAGGTTCCTTAATATAGGGCTATGATGTTTAAAGTTTTACAGGTGTTTTTCTGGGTTGCATTCTTATAAGGACAAGCCACTAGTACCTGAATAGGTGTCAGTTCAAGTACATATATATTTGCATCCTTTATCTTAGGACAGGGGTTCAATATAATCTATTTGCCAGATTTGGATTGGCACTTTTCCACTTCCTATCTCTCCAGTTATGACTCAAGGAACAGTTCCTTCCTTTTCCAACTGACATATATAACATTCTTCTGTTACTTGTTTTAACAATGAGTGAGAGATCTTTTGTCCACTGGAATGTGGCTTGGATTGCTAAGTGTCGGACCATTTGATGAACCCATTTTGCTACCGGATCATCAGTTAGTGTCAGAGTTGGGAGAATATGTTCAATGGCAGTCTTTGCTAACTGATCAGCATGTATATTGTACTCATGCTCTTGAGTTGTGAGGGCCCCATGAGCATCTGCATGAAAAACTGACAAATTAGTAAGCAAATCCATGTCCCATACATCTTCCTATAATTTGCCCCAGACTTGGTTGCCATGAATTTTCCTATTTTGATTTTTCTACATGGGGATCCATGTAGCTAACCCTTTGGCTACCTCCCATGAGTCTGTGAATATATGACATTGTCCTTGTTCTGTTTTGATAGCTTGGTGTACTGCCGTAAGTTCAGCATATTGACTACTTCCACCTATCCCAGTACTTTCCAAAATCCACCTAGTGCATGGGTTATAGGCTACTGGTTTCCAATGTCTTTTGTGGCCCAAACATTTTGCTTTCACATCAGTGAACTGTGCATGTCTCTTTTGTCCTTCAATTCATCTATCCTATTCCTCATTCCCTTTTACCAAGGACTGTAACAACTGTTGCTTTTGTTCAGGGATGTGTCATTTCCCTCGGTATCTGATTGCTATGGATTCATGTAAAGCAGAAACTCCACTTTTGCCTGTGTTAGATCTATTTTGAATATGCCATTTCCATTTAATTATGCTAGCTTCCTGTGCATGTCCAAATCTTTGAGAAACTGGGGTACTCGTTTCCGAGGTCATAATTGAGATTCCAGGCCTTAGCATTATCTCATGGCCTAAAGTCCACTGTTCTGTCTCTACCAAAGTCCAATATGCAGCTAACAACTTATTTTCAAAAGGGGTATATTAAGCTCCAGGTGAAGGGAGTTTCCTAGACCAAAATTCTAAG